>NC_092757.1:8138905-8141286 GCF_047496795.1 Chiloscyllium punctatum | reverse complement strand
TAACCCTAACCCTAACCCTAACCCTAACCCTAACCCTAACCCGAACCCTAACCCTAACCCTAACCCTAACCCTAACCCTAACCCTAACCCTAACCCTAACCCTAACCCTAACCCTAACCCTAACCCTAACCCTAACCCTAACCCTAACCCTAACCCTAACCCTAACCCTAACCCTAACCCTAACCCTAACCCTAACCCTAACCCTAACCCTAACCCTAACCCTAACCCTAACCCTAACCCTAACCCTAACCCTAACCCTAACCCTAACCCTAACCCTAACCCTAACCCTAACCCTAACCCTAACCCTAACCCTAACCCTAACCCTAACCCTAACCCTAACCCTAACCCTAACCCTAACCCTAACCCTAACCCTAACCCTAACCCTAACCCTAACCCTAACCCTAACCCTAACCCTAACCCTAACCCTAACCCTAACCCTAACCCTAACCCTAACCCTAACCCTAACCCTAACCCTAACCCTAACCCTAACCCTAACCCTAACCCTAACCCTAACCCTAACCCTAACCCTAACCCTAACCCTAACCCTAACCCTAACCCTAACCCTAACCCTAACCCTAACCCTAACCCTAACCCTAACCCTAACCCTAACCCTAACCCTAACCCTAACCCTAACCCTAACCCTAACCCTAACCCTAACCCTAACCCTAACCCTAACCCTAACCCTAACCCTAACCCTAACCCTAACCCTAACCCTAACCCTAACCCTAACCCTAACCCTAACCCTAACCCTAACCCTAACCCTAACCCTAACCCTAACCCTAACCCTAACCCTAACCCTAACCCTAACCCTAACCCTAACCCTAACCCTAACCCTAACCCTAACCCTAACCCTAACCCTAACCCTAACCCTAACCCTAACCCTAACCCTAACCCTAACCCTAACCCTAACCCTAACCCTAACCCTAACCCTAACCCTAACCCTAACCCTAACCCTAACCCTAACCCTAACCCTAACCCTAACCCTAACCCTAACCCTAACCCTAACCCTAACCCTAACCCTAACCCTAACCCTAACCCTAACCCTAACCCTAACCCTAACCCTAACCCTAACCCTAACCCTAACCCTAACCCTAACCCTAACCCTAACCCTAACCCTAACCCTAACCCTAACCCTAACCCTAACCCTAACCCTAACCCTAACCCTAACCCTAACCCTAACCCTAACCCTAACCCTAACCCTAACCCTAACCCTAACCCTAACCCTAACCCTAACCCTAACCCTAACCCTAACCCTAACCCTAACCCTAACCCTAACCCTAACCCTAACCCTAACCCTAACCCTAACCCTAACCCTAACCCTAACCCTAACCCTAACCCTAACCCTAACCCTAACCCTAACCCTAACCCTAACCCTAACCCTAACCCTAACCCTAACCCTAACCCTAACCCTAACCCTAACCCTAACCCTAACCCTAACCCTAACCCTAACCCTAACCCTAACCCTAACCCTAACCCTAACCCTAACCCTAACCCTAACCCTAACCCTAACCCTAACCCTAACCCTAACCCTAACCCTAACCCTAACCCTAACCCTAACCCTAACCCTAACCCTAACCCTAACCCTAACCCTAACCCTAACCCTAACCCTAACCCTAACCCTAACCCTAACCCTAACCCTAACCCTAACCCTAACCCTAACCCTAACCCTAACCCTAACCCTAACCCTAACCCTAACCCTAACCCTAACCCTAACCCTAACCCTAACCCTAACCCTAACCCTAACCCTAACCCTAACCCTAACCCTAACCCTAACCCTAACCCTAACCCTAACCCTAACCCTAACCCTAACCCTAACCCTAACCCTAACCCTAACCCTAACCCTAACCCTAACCCTAACCCTAACCCTAACCCTAACCCTAACCCTAACCCTAACCCTAACCCTAACCCTAACCCTAACCCTAACCCTAACCCTAACCCTAACCCTAACCCTAACCCTAACCCTAACCCTAACCCTAACCCTAACCCTAACCCTAACCCTAACCCTAACCCTAACCCTAACCCTAACCCTAACCCTAACCCTAACCCTAACCCTAACCCTAACCCTAACCCTAACCCTAACCCTAACCCTAACCCTAACCCTAACCCTAACCCTAACCCTAACCCTAACCCTAACCCTAACCCTAACCCTAACCCTAACCCTAACCCTAACCCTAACCCTAACCCTAACCCTAACCCTAACCCTAACCCTAACCCTAACCCTAACCCTAACCCTAACCCTAACCCTAACCCTAACCCTAACCCTAACCCTAACCCTAACCCTAACCCTAACCCTAACCCTAACCCTAACCCTAACCCTAACCCTAACCCTAACCCTAACCCTAACCCTAACCCTAACCCTAACCCTAACCCTAACCCTAACC
>NC_092757.1:7921405-8123905 GCF_047496795.1 Chiloscyllium punctatum | reverse complement strand
TTCGACATCCTTGTGTTTTACACTGGTGTACAGGGCAGTTCTGTTATGCAGTATGGGGATACTTATGGAATCCTCTCCTCCAGCCATTTGTTTAATCGTCCATCACCATTTATGACTGAATGTGGCAGGACTGCAGAGCTTCGATTAGATCTGTTGGTTAAGTGTTGTAGCTTTAATGTGTTAACATCAGGTTTAGGTTCGCATGGTTCTCACCCTGACATGTTCACCCACAGTCATTACTAAAACATATGTCGTGTTGATGGTAATGACAGACTGAGGAGATTATCCCTGGGCAAAAAATGTTACAGGTTGTGGTTGAATGCTGTTCTGCGTCTCCTGTTTCTGTAGTCTACAGCGCTACATAAATACACAGTTTTCAGCTGCAATATCTGCAGTGCAATTCTGCTTTCTGTTCCCCAATTCTCACTGAAACCCATTCACCCATCAGTCCTCTACTCAGTGACCTATTCTGGTTTCTGATGTGGAAATACTTCCATTTTCATACTCTCATTCTGCTGAGGGTCTCTCCCCGGGTCATGCTGTCAATCTGACACATTCCGCAAAAGCATTTAACTGATTTTAATGCAATTACTTAATTCATCAGCAGTTTTCCTTCAGTAATGTCATCTTCTGTGTTTGAGGTGAATGTGTTTCCCTCTGTTTCTCTCCCTGACCATGATTCAGAGCTCTGTAGTGTCAGTGATGCCAGCCTTATGTAGTTTCAGAGCCAATGAATTCCCTGGATTCCCAATCATCTTCACCACATTGTATGTTTCCTCTTTTGGTTTGATGCCTTATCACTCATGGCTGCCTTGTCCTCCCATGAGTATGTTTCATCTCCTTTGGGATGAATTTCTGATATCCTCGAATTATCCCCAGAAACTCCTGCCATTGCTGCTCCATGGTCTTTCCTGCTCGGCTCCCCTTCCAATTAACTCTGGCCACCTCCTCCAACATTTCTTTGTAGTAACATTACTCAATTATAATCATAATACATCAAGAAGAGAGCAATAGATATAAACCAAAAGGAGGAGTTTTGAGAGATGAAATGTGAAGAATAATTGGTAAATTTCTTAACTAAATACAAAGAGAGTACGAGAGATAGGATATAGATGAGGAAATGTGAAAAATGAGAAAACTTGATTATTGTAAGGTTTAGATGTACATCCCTCAATGTTTTGGCATTGCCTGTATGCTGTGGTCCTTTGTGTAGTGCATGTATAACAGAGCAATATGTTCAAATTCTGGGTCTGATGGCAGATTTTTTTTATCTCCAATGATATGATAGACACTAACTTTGGAAAGAAACCAGAAGACCAATATATTGAATTCCCAGTAGAAATTGGATTAACTGAAATAAGTCGGAATACCAGAAGCAAGAATTTATGACACACATCCTGATAAGAATGAAAGATTAGAGTCGAGAATTCCAAAGTAGAAGGAAACATTGAGAGAAGGGGAACGTATCACTTTATATGAACTTCAAATAATGTTTTATAATTTTTTTTTCATCATGTGCTGGTATGTGCATCATTTTTCGCTAACTGTGCCTCCGTTGTTCATTTAGACTGTTGTGCACATATGAAAAATGTTTCTTATCGACACATACACTTTGATTAAACAGTGTGTATAACATTATATTTCCGCCATTGAAATGGTCCTGTTGTCATGCTAACAGGATACATGAACACCAACTGGCCACCAAAAGACACGATATTGCCACTATGTTCCATACATACAGACAAAGAAAGGCACCACTTTGATTGGGAAAAACGCAAACACATCCGAAGACACGCAAGGACGTTCTTGGAGGAATGGCATTGTAATCAGAAGTCCATCAATAAACACATAAATTTAGATCCTATCTCCCTTCTCTTGTAAAACAAAAAAAAACCGGAAATGACATCTCCCACCTTAAAAACCAAGACTTATAAATAGAGAGGTGGGACATACCACCAGTGCTTCAGCGGAGACTCTCATTGACAATGTTACCTAGTCATGGTGTCGAAACATCAGAAAACAAACCTTCAAGCACAACGAGCTAACTTGCATCCATATAAACGGTTATTTTACTTTTATTGGTGGAATTTGGAGTTCTCATGTTTTAACATATTATGATGTGAAGTGAGCTTTTCTGGGTGTGTGGTTTTAATCAACAGAGGGGTTCGACATTGATGTCATAACAGTTTGGGGCCTTGCCGTATGGTATTTGGACAGATTTGAACAGATTTGGGGTACAAAAGGTCCCAGCAGATTCAAACACGTGGTAATTAGTGACCTCGATCTTCAAATAAAACCGGTGGGAAAATTCATTTACTTTTGTAAACTTGTTGTTGGTTAAACTAAAAGTGAGAAAAATGGCTTTTAACATTACTAAAGAGATTCCCAAATTTGCCAAGAAAGTTTATAAAGGCAGAAGAATGAATATTTTTAGAATTAGCAAAGACGTTGTAATTGGGTTTAACCAGGGACGAATGGAAAGCTGAAATTGTAATCGAGTTGGTCAAGCACTTTGGTGTATCAGAGAAACAGGCAACTGCAGTAGAGTTAGAAAAAACTTAAATCGCAAATATGGCAACTGAAGTTAGAAAATAAAGGGACGGAAACAGAGAGAGAAGAAAGAGAAAGAGAAGATAAAGAAATAGAGAGCGAATTTGAAATTCAGAAGTTGGGAAGTAGACAACAAAGTTAAATTAACTGGATGAAGATGAGGGAGAACGTAGGGATGTATACAAATATGTTAATACCTTGCCATATTTCAGTGAAAGAGTCAAAACCTCTTTTATTTTGTTTGAATAAATGACTCAGTAGATGGCGTGTCCAGTGAACTTGTGAGTAATGCTAGTTCAGACTAAACTAGTGGGCATAGTTAGTGAGGTATGTGCAGCGCTGTCAGATGACGGCTCAAGAGATTATGCAGATGTAAATCTAACTATTTTGAGTGGTTATGCATTGGTACTAGAAGAATATAGACAGAGGTTCAGGAACATAGAGAGAGAATCAGGTCAGACTTATGTTGAATTTGAACGAATTAAACATAGTCATTTTGATAGATGGGTGCGGGCCATAAAAATGGATAAGACCTGTGAGGCTCAAAGGGAGATTATTCTGCTGGAGGAGTTTAAAGACTCACTTCCAGAGATGGTAAGAATTCACGTGAATTAACAGAAATTTTAAAAAGTGAGAAGCGCGGTACAAACGCCAGGTAATTATGTATTGGCGCATGTTTGAAATTTAGCGTCTGGGAAAATCTCCATTCTGTGAGGGAGAGAAAATGTGAGAAGGGGAGATCCTACACTGCAAAACATTGAGTAAAGCACATTGGCAATAGTTTACCACAGGTGAAAAATAAGCTCAAGGGGGTTGAAAGGTGGTGAAAGGCCTCAGGTGTTCTCACTATAACAGACTGAAACACAAAGAATTACAGTGCTGATGGTTTAAGAAGGGCACTGGGAAAAAAGGTGTTTTCACTACAGTAAGCTGGGACACACGTGCTGGGCGTTGAAGGAAGACACTTTGGGAAAAGATGCGGTAAAAGAGGTTAAGTCAGTGGCATTAGTGAACCTGGTAAAGAAGAACCCAAGTCTCCAAGGAGCTACAGGAGAGTGCACAGCCTGGGTATAGAGTCAGTGTCTGGTCTCTGTAAAGAATTCGCCTCTGTGGATAAAGTTTACTCAGGAGGTGTTGTGGGGCGGGGGGAGGGAGGACAATAAATAATAATTTTGTGAGATACGGGTTCTGCTCAGTCTCTAATAGTTGAGAAGTGAGGTGCCAGAAACGCACAATAGATCAGACAGCATACTAAGAGCAGGACAGTCGAAATATCAGATATAAACCCATCATCAGGATTGTGGAGGGGGTGGGGAGGGGAAAGGGCGCTGAAAGATAAAAATAGGAGGGTAGGAGCTAGACTGGTGGGAGGGTCACTGGAAGATCGATAGGAAGATGCAGGTTGGAGTGATATTGACATGTCGGAGGGGAGGGTGGAGTCGATAGGTGGGAAGGAAGATTGACAATTAGAGCAGTTCAAGAGGGTGGTGCTAATTTGAACGGTTGGATCTGTGATGAGGTTGGGGAAGGGAGATTAGGAAATTGGGGAAGTTGATGTTGAAGCTGTATAGTTTGAAGTTTCCAACTATCCTACCACCTTTCCACTTCACCCTCCTCTCCAAACTATCACCATCACATCCCATCTGCATCTACTTATCGCCTTCCAAGCTCCCGTCCATCCAGCTCCAGCCCCACCCTCCTATTTATTTCTCAGCCCCCTTGCCCCTCCCTTACCGCCCACTTTCCTGATGAAGGATTTATGCCTGAAATGTCAACTCTCCTCGCTCTCGGATGCCGCCTGACCGACTGTGTTTTTCCAGCCCCACACTTCTTAACTCTCATCTCCAGCGTCTGTAGTCCTCACTTTCTCTCGGCCTCTTACATAGTAAGAGATGGAAGTATTTTCACTCTTTCTGACATATTATTCAAGAGCGAGATAATTTGTGGAATGAGGACTGAAATTAAGCATTCTCTTGTTTAACATCAGGTTGGAATGCCAAATCAAGATTGGGGAAGTAACAGTGAGAGTGACGGTGATGGAGTGAGTATGAGGGGGTTTAGGGAGAGGGGATCGAGTGAATGTGAGGGGCTAAGGGTGACAGAGTTGGAGTGACTGTGAGGGGTTCAGGGAGAGGGTAATGCAGTGAGTGTGAGGCACTAAGGGTGACGGAGTTGGATTGAGTTTGAGTGGGTCAGTATGACAGTGATGGAGTGAGTGTGAATGATTCGGGGGAAGGTGATGAAGTAAGTGTGAGGTAATCAGTGTGCCGGTGGTGGAGTGAGTGTTAGGGAGTCAGGGTGATGGTGATGGAGTGAGTGTGAGGGTGTCAGGGTGACGGTGGTGGAGTGAGTGTGAGGGGATCATAGCGTGGGTGTTTGAGTGAATGTGAGGGAGTTAGGGTGATGGTGATGGAGTGAGTGTGGGGGTCAGGGTGACAGTGATGGAGTGAGTTTGATGGAGTCAGAGTGACGCTGATGGAGTGAGTATGAGGTGTTCAGGGTGAGGGTGATGGAGTGAGTGTAAGGGGGTCAGAGTGACGGTGATGGCCTGAGTGTGAGGGTGTCATGTTGAGGGTGATGGAGTGAATGTGAGGGCCTAAGGGTGATGATGATGGAGTTCGTGTGAGGGGGTCAGGTTGAGGGTGATGGAGTGAGTGTGAGGGTTTCAGGGTGACAGTAATAGAGTGAGTGTGAGGGGTTCAGTGTGACGGTGATGGAGTGAGTATGAGGGGGTTTAGGGAGAGGGGATCGAGTGAATGTGAGGGTCTAAGGGTGACAGAGTTGGAGTGACTGTGAGGGGTTCAGGGAGAGGGTAATGCAGTGAGTGTGACGGTGATGGAGTGAGTGAGAGAGGGTCAGAGTGACGGTGATGAAGTGAGTGTGAGGTGTCCAGTGTGACAGTGATGGAGTGAGTGTGAAGGGGTCAGGTTGAGGGTGATGGAGTGAGTGTGAGGGGCTAAGGGTGACAGTTGGAGTGAGTGTGAGGGTTTCAGTGTGTCAGTAATGGAACCAAAAAACCAAAAAGACTTTGGGAAAACGAGAAAGGGAGGTTGAGAGACAATTTAATTGAAGATCACAGGTTTCAGAGTGCTGAAGTGAAGATAATCCAACAGCATCTTGCCACGTTAGCCAGTATTCCCTGGAATGATGGGTGAACGGGATATCACTGCGGATTCAGATGATGGAGTTCTGAATCAGCATTTGTTCTGCAGCTTTGCAGCTGGGAGTGGGCTCAGCAGAGTCTTCGACTCATTGGGCTGAAGCTAACAATAATTTCTCTCAGTGCCTATTTCACTGAATGTGACAGAGGAATTGTCTGCACGAGGCCGAATTAATTTCCTGGTGCTATCTTATTGAACCCACCTCATAGCTACCCTCCCCACTCCATGGTGTCCCTCTCATTCAATGACAGTCCTATTCTCCCAGCCACTGTTGTTGGAGGTACTCAACATCGTTCAGATGCCCCTGGCTATTCCGGAAACACTGGCACTGGTGCAATCTTTAAAAGGCTAATGGGCACACGATTGAGCTTTCTCTGTTTGGAGCTGCCCTCCACAGTTTACTCCGTGCATGGCAGATAAGGGGCAATTACACCACGGTTTGTCGACAGGGGCACGTGGATGAGGTAGTACAGAAGAGGATTATTCTTTTCCCTGAAGGGGCCATAAAACTAGACTCAACGAGCATGGTCTGAGCTCAGCACCCAGCTCAGCGCAGTATCTGCGGTCTGTAGAAATGCCTAGCAATACAGGACAAGCATCAATAACTTTCCCTGCTCTGTCAGGATACGGCTTATTGTATTCTCTCTGCTCACACACACTCACTGTATATCTGTTATAGCACCTACCCCCGAACAAGGCTCATGCTCCAAAGCTCTCACTATCACATGCAGCAGCTTCCCTCTCTCCCTTTCCCTCGCTCTCTCGCCTTTTCAATACTCCCACATGGAGATAGAATATTCCCGAGAATGTTGATTATTGGTTGTTCGGATAATGTTCCAAATAATTCAATTTTTCAGGAAAATGTCAGTGCCTCAAGAGTAGAGATGTACTTTTTAAAAATCAAATACGTTTCAAATCCATCATGAGGCCATTCAGCCCTTAAAATGTGTTCTAGCATTCAATAAGATCGCCGCTAATCTGATTGTTTTCTCATCTCCATGTTAGAGGAATTTTCAGTCATTCAAACCCCTGGGTTCCTGTCACTGACCAGACAACGCTCAGGCACTTTTACCCCGATTATATTCAAGCGCCTGTTCTCGGGCATTTGCCATGAAAACGCAATCTCCAAACAATATATTCCATCTGCTTTATTCTTCTACGTAATGATAAGCACATTTTCCATAGATCAATCAGAAATATACACTTATTAATGGTTAACGATACCAAATTACAATTAATAATCCTGGCTAATTCACTTGTCTCACTTTATTGTATTCAGCCAAATGCAGCTTCTTAACAATTGTCTCGGTATAGAATTCAAGTTCTGACAGAGAACGTCTTTATTCTCAACTGTTACCCTGACCATTATTTGAATTGTACCTTATTCCTTGTTATGAAAGTTTCTCTTGCCCTTTGCCTATGACTGTTTCTGGCTGTAACAGTTACACTGTCTCCCACTCAGTTGGCTACACGGCTGGTTTGTAATGCAGTGGGAGGCTAACAGCGCAGGTACAATTCTCCACACTGGCAGAGGTTACCATGATGGGGACACTCTCTCAATCTCACCCCATCACTCGAGATGTGGTGACCCTCAGAGTAAACCACCACGAGCGGTCTCTCTCTAATGACAGTGCAGGCCCATGGTCCTTTGGAACTGTATTCTGTCACTGTTGCATTTTAACTTTTTATCTATGTTATAATTTTGTTTTGCATTATGTTTACGAGTGTTTTGAATCAGTGTCATTTGGTACCCGTCAGCATTTCACCCACACTCCATATTCCTGCCTCATAATACTTCCCTCGTTGTTATTTATGAACATCCGTCTGTGCCTTAAAAAAATTCAATATCTCTGCCTCCAATACTCTGCGGGGAAGAGATTTACAAAGACTCACTACTCCGAGAAAACAAACATAAAAATTGTCTGAGATTATTTTCAGTCTCCTTATCTGAGTATCGATATAATGACATTGGAAACATTTCAGATAGGCTTCGCTTCAGATATTTTTGTTTTTCAGCGGCAGCAGCAACTCGAAGGGCGGCAGCTTGCACCAGGGGTCTGCCGGGAGCAGTGAGTCACTGATGTGAGCCTCTAAAAAATTACCACGAGCGCGGTAGTCCTCTCTTCAACCCTTTCATCCCAGGACCCCGTCTAATGTACAAACCTAGTTACTTGCTGCTGAAAATGTGTTGCTGGAAAAGCGCAGCAGGTCAGACAGCATCCAAAGAGCAGCAGAATCGACATTTCGGGCACGAGCCTTCATGCTGACGTTATGTTTCATACACAGGAACACTCCAATCCCTTTGTACTGCTCTTTAGTTTGGGAGTCCTCTTCATTACGTAAAAACCTGCGTTTTCATTCTCTGTGTCATCCAAAAATTCGGATGTATATTGAGCTCAGCTCCCACCGTCAGGCTATCAGTATAGGTAATAAATAACTGAAGCCGTCAGACTGATACTTGTACTCCAGTCGACACATCCTTATCATAAAGATCGATGAATCCTGACTCTCCGATCTCTATGTGTTAACCAATCGCTAAAAATGATACTCCCCACAACTTCATCAACAGATGCCGAAGGGAAAAACAAGAGAATGAGGACATGCCACAGCCCAAAGGACTAGCCACGTTACCATACATCAAGAACATTTTGAAACCGGCAGCCAGACTATTACGACCACGAGGACTCAGAACAGCACACAAACCAACAGCCACTCTCAGATAACAACTCACCAGGACAAAGGACCTGATACCCAGCATGAGCAAAACCAACATTGTGTACAAAATCCCATACAAGGACTGCACAAAACACTACATAGGACAAAAAGGAAGACAGCTAACAATCCGTATCTTTGAACACCAACTCGCCAGGAAACGACAAGCAACATGAGTTCGACTGGGACAAGAAAATATTACAGGACAAGTCAAACAGAAAACAGCCAGGGAATTCCTCGAGGCATGGCACTCATCCACAGATTCTATCAGCTTTCACATCGACTTGGACACAATATACCGGCCACTGCAGCGGACAGCTGGAACTGACAACTGGAAGCGACAGAGACAAACCACTATAAATGCCGGAGGAAACATTACAGAAGCGCTTCACAGGAGGCTCCCAAGCACTGAGGATATCACCTAGACAGGGGACGAAACGTCTGCAACACAATTTCGCATCACGGCAAACAGAACCACAACAATACAGTCAATTCGCGCACAAACAGCACCTTTGGCCCAACTTGTCTACGCTGACCAAGTTTTACAAACTAAACTAGCCTAATCTGCTTGCATTTGGCCCATATGCCTCAAAACATTTCCCGTTCATACGTTTGTCCAAATGCCGATCTTGAACTTAGTGGCTGGTTCAGATGTTCCAGAGGACAGTAAAGAGTAAAAGACATTGCTGTGGATTTGCATTCACGCAGAGACCTGACCAGGGCCGGATGACCTATTGCCTTCTCTGAAGAACGTGAGGCAAGCAGATCGGCTTCTGTTTATTACAAATGATAATAGTTTCATTTAAATTATATCATCTTGCTTGTTATTATTCGGTGCCTCTAGATTAAGAGTCAATGATTGAGCACCATGCACCATCTTCATGTTTAACAGATTCCTTGGAGAGTACAAATTAAATATCTCAAGTACAATTATCTTGTAATGGACATGTGGTTTGAAGAGACTTGAAACAGATTAATCCAGATTTCACAATGGCCCAAATTCTGAAGTTTATTCAGAAGTTGCACTGAGGCTGACGAGTCGACCGACACATCATAATGGTGTACTGGGCAGGATTTGTGAGTTGGGAAGCTTGTGGAAACGTAGACCGGTGCAGGGCTAGAAGGATTCTGGAATTTTGGAACAGTCTGGTTCCTTCACGCATATCAGTGAGTAATTTATAATTTGTAATTTACTTTATAGAATTCATCAGGAAAGGATTTTTAGTTGGCAGTGAAGACACTGACTTCCCTTTTTCCAAAATTTAACTATCATGAGCAGAAACACAGTTCAACACGGTTTAATAGACAAAGAGAATGAGTTACTAGGAACACCAACTATAGCGAGGATGGGATAATAGCCACCTTGTATTATCCAAAGGATTTCTTCGACCCGTGATGATGATGATAACCAAGGCTGAGATAAATCGTAATGACCGAAGGAAAAACTGATTTCCACTGGTGGAACGAACCAGTCTATTGTTCTCAGATTCGGATCCATTCTTGGAACATTCCAGTCGTACGTTCTCAGATTCTTATCCATTGTTCGAACATTCCAATCTAATGTTTTCAGATTCTTGTCCATTGTTGTGACATTCCGGTCAAATGGTGTCAGTTTTTGGTCCAATGTGGGAACATTCCAGTCTAATGTTGTCAGATTCTGGTCTCAGTTCTTCTCTGTCGGCAGCTGCTGATCCCTGTTAGTGCTGTTAGCGATACTCCCCCTCCTACAATGGGATAATACATTGAACCAAGTCCTTATTTATAGAAGAGGCCAATCCTCCAGTGAGACATTTAGAATCCACGGAGACGGACATTATTCACATTCACTGAGTAAATAGCTCCAGCTAACCCCTTTCAATGAAATATTATATGTAATGTTATTATTAAATTTGAAAATAACTTTTAAAATTTGCACATTCTGAATGGGATATATGAGGGTGACTGAAGGAAGGAATGGTGGAGATGGGAGAATGATTATGTGTTATCATTCAATCTGATTTGGATATGGGAGTAATGACAGAGGATTGTTAGAACATCAACAGTTTTCTCTGTTTATAATTGGAAACATACAGCCTGCAACTCGTGATCAGTCGTTACAATATCAATAAAACATTGAGACATCTTTGATGGTTGATAGTCGATCTGAAAAGAAAATGTGCCTAAGACAACATAGGGTTATAACAGACAAACGGCATGGATATCTTAACAGACAATTATCCCTGACAAATGCAATTCAGATTGTTATTCCAGGATTAGAGAGGGCAGGTGAGGTTCAAGCTCTTGATACTTTTGATGTCAATTATCTGTGATGAAGTATCACTTACTGGACTTCAAATAAAGTATGCTTATGGCATTGGGGAGGAGACAGAAAACTGAGAGATTTTGGGGGCATGACTGAAGAGACGAGGGTGTGCGAACGTGATATTGCCCAGTAATCCGTATTGGAAAGTTCCTCTTGATAAATCATATGAAAATCAGATTCAAGTATAAATCTACAATGAGGACTGCGGATAGCCAATATTAGTAGAGACCATACGAGCAGAAGACATAGAAGTAGAAACCGGGCCATTCAGCCAATCGAATCTGCTCCAACATTCAATCAAAACAGATATGTTTCTCAACATCATTGTCCCCATAACCCTTGATCCCCTTTACAATCGAGAACCCATCCGACACAGGCTTAAATATACTCAATAGCCTTCTGTGGCATTGAATGTCACAGAATTACGACACTCTGCCTGGAGACGCTTCTCCTTATATCTGTTCTAAATAGGTCTTCCCTGTAATCCGTGGCTGTACCTCGGATCCCTACCAAAGGACAAATTGCCACAAAATCCACTCTGTCCAGGTCATTCAGTACTCTGTAAGTTTCAATTAGATTCCTTCTCATTCTTCTAAACTTCAGAATCTTCAAGCATTTGTCATTTCTTGAACTTTTCATTCCTATGACCATTCTGGTGAACTTCCTCTGAACAGGCTCCAGGGCCAGTACATCCTTGCTGAGATAAAGGGCCCAAAACTGCACACAATAATCTAATTGTGGCCTGACCAGAGCGTGTAGTGCCTTCGAAGTACATCCCTGCTTTTATGTTCAATTCTTTCGAAATAAATCCATTCAATGTATTTGCTTTCCGAAGCATTAAGTCAACAAGTCGCTTTGCACTTCCGACTTCTGAATTTTTTCCCAGTTTAGAAAATATTCCACGTCTCTATCACTCCAACAAAGTGCATAACCTCATAGTAGTGCATGTTTTACTCCAACTGCACCATCTTTTCCGATCTCCTAACTTGTCCAAATCCTTCTGCAGCTTGTCCGCCTCCTCAGTGCTACCTGTCTCTCTACATATCTTTGTAATGTCTGCAAACTTAGCCAGAATTCCCTCTGGACCATTAATATACAGAGTGAAACGTTACCCGAACACTGAGTCTTGTGGAACACATTTTGTCACCTTCTGCCATCCTGAAAAGGATACTTTTATCCCCACTATCTGCGTTATGCCAAAACGCCAACTTCTATCCATGCTAATAGCTTGCCTCTAACACTGTGGGCCCTTATCTTAATCAATAGCTTACCGTGTGGCACTTGGCCAAGGCCTTTTTGAGATACAAGTAGATAACATGCTTTGGCTGTCTTTGGTCTAAGCTGCTCGTTACTTCCTCAAAGAATTCTATCAGATGTGTCAGGCATGAACTCCCTTTATGAAACCATGCAGAGTTTGCCCTATATTACTATACACCTACAAATATTCAGAAATCCCAGGCATCCCGGTCGATTCCAGGATCTTAAAACCGACTGAGGTTAGACAACTTGGTCTGTACTTTTCTGTCTTCTGATATATTCCATTGTTAATCAGAGATTTTACGATAGTCCTTTTCCAGTCCTCTGGGATATTCCCTAATTCTAATGATTCCTCGAAGATCATCACGAATGCCTCCATTACCGCTTAGCTTTCTCCCTGAGAGCTCTGTGGTATAGTTCTTCTGGTCCAGGTGATTTATCCACATTCAGCGCATTCAGTGTTTTTCTACCACGTCTGCTTTTGCGATGGGTGACATACTCAGTTCTGCCCCTTCACACGCTTGAATTTTTGGCAACTTATTCGTGTCCTCAGCCATTTCTTTGATCCCCGCTAATGTCTCTCCTGTGCCATTTCCAGCAGCACAATATCCACTTTGCCTCGCCTTTGTCCGTTACATATCTAAAGAAAATCGTATAATTTCCCTTTATCTTACTGGCAAGCTTGCCCTCATATATAATCTCCTCCCTCCATATTTATTATTTTGATGTCCTCCATTGGCCGAGACGAGCTTCCAAATCGTCTGGCTTTCCACTGCCCTTCGTCACATTATTTGCTTACTCTTTTGCTTTTATGCTGTCCCTGCCTTCTCCAGTTAGCCATGGTTGCTTCATCTTCCCTGTAGCATGCTTCTTTTTTTAATCGGGCAGAATCTCTGTTGTGTCTCTTGAATTACTTCCAGAAACCCCTACCATTGCTGTTCGACTGCTTTTCCTGCTGGGTCCCTCTCCCAAGCAATTCTACCCAGCTCCTCTCTCATGCCTCTGTAGTTGCCTTTATTCAGCTGTAATACCGTTACGTCTGATTCTATCTTATCCCTCGCAAATTGCAGAATAAATTCAGTCATATTATGATCATTGCTTCCAAATATTAATTCACCTTAAGATTCCTTAAATAGTCTGCCTCATTGCACAACACGAAATCCAGCATTGCCTTTTCCCAACTGGGCTGTCATCTCAGATAATTTATCTCCAATAACATCACTATGGCAACTCTGTTTTTAATACACGTTTCAATATTTTTTCCTCAATCTCTCGGTCGCTGTTGGAGGGACTAAATTATAATCCTCACACAGTGCTTGAATCCATCTTATTTTTGAGCTGTACTGATGTTGCCTCAGTGGATGAGCCCCCAGTACTCCCTGTCTAAGTGCAGATGTAATATTCACCCTGATTAGAAATACAATTCCTCCCCCACTTTTACCTTCCCCAATATCTCATCAAAAACAATAAAACCCTGGAAAGTTGAGCAATCAGTCCTGTCCCTCACTCAACCAAGTCCCTATAATATTTGCAATATCGTAGTCCCATGTACAGATTCAGGCTCTAAATTCATCTGCTTACCCATCATAATGCTTGCATTGAAGGATGCTCAATGCATCAGATGCTGACCTGGTATCAAGTTTGACTTTCCCTGATGTAAATTCTCTGCTTTTATTTTCCGCTGACAGGAGATTACAAAAGACGATCAGTAAAGCAGAAAATATTGCAAACAGACAATTCCAGTTTCCTCCTTCATCACTTTAGTCTGTACATTGCGTCACACACTTTCCGAATTCGAAAAAGTACTGGATAATTATTTTACTTTAAACAACTGTCTCAAGCCATTCACTGCATATTCGGCAACTCTCTCCGGACCCACTGAATTGTCTGCTCTCTTGTCCCTCTCTCAATGAAATCTCGGAATTATTTACATTGTAGTTATATGTACTCACCCAAGCTCCAAGTTCTTACCTGCCAGATTCCTCACATTAAACGAATCAAACTTCAGGTTGCCAGTCCCATTGTGTTCAGTCCCCTCTGCCTGTTTGTTGTTGGTCTTAGATGCACTGGTATAAGTCTCCAATTCCTCCTCATATACTGTATCATGAACCAACTGCTCTGGTTCCCGCTCCAAATACCACCCCGCCCCCACCCCGCCCCCGCGACCACACCAATTTAAACACTCCTGAGTGTCAATAGCAAAGCTGCCTGCCAAGATTTTGCTGCCAGTTCAGGTCCATCCCGTACTTCTTGTGCAGGTCCCGCAATGATCTACATATTGGAGATTGCTGCCAGTTCAGGTCCATTTTGTCTTTCCTGTGTATATCCTGCCGAGCAGGAACTCCCATTGATCCACATTTCGGAAGGGCTGCCTCCTCTACCAGCCCTTTGGTCATGTATTTAATTTACTACCTTCCTATTTCTAACCTCACTTAGACATCGCAGAGCCTAGTCTTTCCAAAATTCAAATATCCTTCAGCATATCTGTGGCAAGTCTTTTTATTTTACAAATCGATAGATTTGACAATAAAAACTTAAGTGTGACCTCATTAACCAGGAAAGTTGAGTCCACCGAATGAGTTCAATGACCACATGATCAGATATCTATCATCACCACCAAACCTGTTTGACACATATGCATACGAGCCGTCTAAAGCAGATGGACAGGGATAAACAGAAGTTAGTCCAAAAGACAAGAAAGTATCAGAGCAGATGGATGCCATTGAGCCTCTTTACTTTGTTTTGTTGTTCAATGGGAATTTAGCTTTGCTGTTCCCTTCAATAGCAGAATCTTTACGCATTATCCCTATTGGGTCTGAAAGTGCCCAATGTCTTTGTGTGCACAGTTCTGCATAGGGAGCAGCCAGTGCCAAGCTTGGTGTGCTGTGCAGTTCCAGAGGTGGCACAAGAAAAAGCTACATGCATTCACGAATGGACTGAGGGACTGAGAGAGATGGAGTTCGTATCCAGGGACACTTCACTCACACAAGTGGCTTAGCAAGATTCCTAAACACCCAGGGGAGCCAGAGCACCAGGACCGGTTTTACAACAAACCAGTCGCATTTGAAGCATTTCTCAATTGAACAAAATCACAAAATACTGTCAATGGCAAAATCCCAAAACTAACAAAGAGACAGACTGTGGAGAGACAAAAAAAGTGAATGCTTCCAATGCAGACACGGGGAGATTGCACAAACTCGACAGATTGAAATTGAACCCAGGTCCCTGGCGCTCTGAGGCAGCAGTGCTGTGCCACACAATGATGGACAATCCGTTCATTATATTTACATGCTTATTTTCATCAGTCAATTCACTGGAATACACTCATTCAGTCTGTGTAAGATTCGGAAGCCTTTACATAGCAGCAGAAGACAATTAAAAAACAATAAAGTGGTGAACTGAAACATAGAAGCTAGCTCGCTCTCGCACAGGCGACTGCGGGAGTTTTCTTAAGATATATAAAAGGACCAGAGGCAAATGTGAACATTCGAAAACTAGCAAATGAGGCTGGCTACAGAGAAATGGAGAACAAAGAAATGGAGGATGAACTGAACAGGTTCTTTGCATCAATTCTCACAATGATAGACACTAGGAGCATTCCAAACCTTCAAGAGAGTCAAGGGCGAAAGTTGAGTGTAGTGATCAATGCTGAGGAGAACGTACTGGGGAAGCTGCAATGTTTGAAGATTGATGAATTACACAGGCTGGCAGGATAACAACCAAACGTTCTGAAGAAATAGCGTAGGAGATTGTGGAGACACTGCTGGTGAATTGTCAGCAGTAACTGTTGTCAGGAACAGTCCCAAAGAACTGGAAAATGCACATTATAAAATTTCTGTGCAAGAAAAGAAGGAAGGCAAAAACAAGAAATCATAGGCCAGTTAGTCTGACATCGGACATGAGTAGAGTTTAGAGTTCATTATTAACAATGTGATTGCAGAGTAGTTGGAGGTGCATGGTAAAATAGGGCTGAGTCAGCATGGTTTCATCAAGGAGCTGTCCTGCATGACATTTCTGCCAGAATTCTTTCAGAAGATAATGAGCAGGTTGACCAGGGAGGTCTGTGATTTGATTCGCTAATAGGGACACTGATAAAAATCAATCTGCATTAAATTGAATTTTTTGAAGCCATTTGGATGTGAGCATAAGCGGTATAGTTCGTTATTTTGCTGATGACACAAAAAAGTGATGGACAGGGAAGAAGGTTACCTCAGATTACAACAGCATCTTGAACAAATTAACCAGTGGGCTTGAGAAGTGGTAGAGGAGGTTAATTTAGGTAAATGTGAGATGCTGCATTTTCGGAAAGCAAATCTTAGCAGGACATATCTACTTAATGGTAAGGTCCTAGGGAGTATTGCTGCACAAAGGGACCTTGGAGTGCAAGTTCATATCTCCTTGAAAAGGGAGTCACAGGTAGATAGGACAGTGAAGAAGGTGTTTGGTATGCTTTCATTTATTGGTCAGAGCAAAGAGTACAGGAGTTGGGAGGTCATGTTGCGGGTGTACAGGGCATTGGTTAGGCCACCGTTGAAATATTGCGTGCAATTCTGGACTCCTTCCTGTCGAAAAGATGTTGTGAAACTTGGAATGATTCAGAAAAGATTTACAAGGATGTTGCCAGGGTTGGAGGATTTGAGCTAAAAGGAGTGGTTTAATAGGCTCGGGCTGTTTTCCCTGGAATGTCGGAGACTGAGGGGTGACCTTATAAAGGTTTATAAAATTATGAGGGGAATGGATTGGATAAATAGACAAAGGGGCAACGCTTTCACGCAGAGGGTGGTACGTGTACGGCATGAACAGCCAGGGGAAGTGGGAGAGGCTGCGATATCCTAAACATTTAAAGGTATCTGGAGGGATATGGGCCGGGTGCTGGCAGATGGGACTAGATTCTGTTGGGATATCTGGTCAGCTTGGATGAGTTGGACCGAAGGGTCTGTTTCCATGTTGTACATCTCGATGACTCTGTGACTCTATTGTTTACAACTTGCATAAGCATAGATAGAAAAACAGTCAATTTTTTTAGAAATCAGAACTAGCTAAATAAAGTTAGGATGGCGTGTCAGGTGATGTGCTGTGTCTGCATCATGTGGGAGGTGGTAGATGCCATTTAAGATCCCCGTGACCATGTCTGGGGGAAATGTTGGTTACTGGAATAATTCCAGGTCAGAGTTGTACGGTTGTAGTCTGAGCTTCAAACATTGTGAGACATCAGGAAGGGAGAGAGTTGCCTGGATACTGTTTCAGCAGACAGTCAGGAAAGGAGAGAAACCAAAAGAAAATGCTTGAAAATCTCAACGTGTCTGGCAGCACATTTAAGGAGAAAAAAAGGCTGACGTTTCGAGTCTAACTGACCCTTTGTCAAAGCTAAAAAACGGGAGAAATAGGGAGGTATTTATACAAGGCAAAGAGAAGATGAGTCATGGCTCCAGAAGCAAATGTAGCAATAAAGAGGTGATAATGACTGTGCATAGATAGATTATAGGCAGATTAGGAGCTGTGGATGACCAAGGCTGAAGCCAGTGCAATGCGACAAAATATTTGGGGGATGGGGGGGATAAGTGAAGCAGAGGCAAAATGGAAAACAAGGGAGAAGGGTCGGAAAGAGAGAAGAGGAGAGGACAAAGGTAATGAGAGATTGGGGAGCGAGAGAAAGAGAGACAATCAAGAAATAAGAGATAAAGAACAGTGAAAAAAAATTAAAAGATGAAATGAAATTATGGAGCAGAATGAAGACAGAGGGGTCTAGATTGAATAATCATCGGGAGTTGTTGAATTCAATGTTGAGACCAACAGGATGGAACCTGCATCGTCGGAAGATGAGAAGCTGTTCCTCCAGTTTGCGTTGAGCTTCACTGGAACATTGCAGCAGGCCAAGGACAGACATGTCGGCATGGGAGCAGGATTGCGTTCTGAAGTGCCAAGCCGCGGGAAGGACCGGGACCTGATCGCATACAGACCAAAGGTGGTCAGCAAAACGATCACCCAGTTGCGTTCTGTCTCTCCGATATAGAGGAGACCACATTAGGAGCAACGAATGCAATAGACCAAATTGAAAGTGGTACAAGTGAAACGCTGCTTAATCTGAAATGAGTGTTTTGGTCCTTGGATGGTGGGCATGGAAGAGGCAAAGGGTAGGTATTGCACCTTCTGCGATTGCATGGGAAGGTGCTGTGTGTGATGGGAGAGGTGAAAGGTGTGATGGAGGAGTGGGCTAGGTTTTCCCGGAGGAAACGATATCTGTGGAATGCAGACGGGGGAGGGAAGGGCAGATGTGTTTAGTGGTGGCATCGTGCTCCATTTGGCGAAAATGGCGGAGGATTATTCTTTGCACGTGAAGGCTGGTGGAATGAAAAGTGAGAACAAGAGGGACCCTATGCTAGTTCTGGGAGCAGAGGGAGGGGATGAGGGTCCTGACGTGGGAAATGGACTGCACACTGCCGATAGCCCTGTCAACAACTATACGTGGGAAGCCACGGCTGGAGAAGAGGGAGCACATATTAAGAACACCACTTTGGAAAGTGACCTCATCGGAACAAATGCGGTGGAGGTGAAGGAGCTGAGAGAAAGGGATAGAGTCCTTACCGGATGTAAGGTGAGGAGAGCTGTAGTCCAGCTAGCTGTGGGAGTCAGTGAGCTTGTAATGGATATTAGTGGATAGACTATTGTTAGAAATGGGGACAGAAAGGTCAAGTAAGTAATGCAAGATGTCGGAGATGGACAAGGTGAAGGTGATGGAGGGATGGAAACTGGAAGCGACGTTTATGATTTTTTCCAGGTTCGGACGAGAGCATGAACCTGCACGAAAATAGTCATGGATATACCGATAAAGCTGTTGTGGGAGGGGACCTGGGTAGGCCTGGAAAAAGAAATGATCCACATACCCCATGAAAAGGCAGGCATAGCTAGGACCCATGCGGGTACCCATTGCTCCTCCATTGATTTGGAGAAAATGGGATGAGTTGAAGGAGAAGTTGTTGAGAGAGAAAAAAAGTTCAGCCAGGTGAAGGAGAGTGGTGGTGGATGGAAATTGTCGGGCCTCTTTTCGAGAAAGAAGCGAAGAGTTTGAAGCCATCTTGATGTGGGATGGTGATGTAAAGAGATTGCACATCCATGGTGAATAGAAGGTGGTCAGGGCGTGCGAATTGAAAGCTATCAATATGTCGCAGGGCACAGAGGAATCATGGATGTGGGTGGGGAGGGGGTGAACCAGAGGAGTAAGGATGGAATCAAGGTAGGAGGAAATATGTTCAGTGGGGCAGGAGCATGCTGAAACAATGGGCCTGCCGGGATAGTCCTTCTTGTGGATTCATGTAATCTTATATTTCCCATGACTGACCCACGCACCCCTGGACACGATGCGCAATCTAGCCTGCCCAATCTACCCTAGACTGCACATCTTTGGATTTTGGGAGGAAACTGGAGCATGGGGAAGACATCCACACAGACAGAGAATTGTGTGAGGTTGGAATTAAGGTCACTTCCTTGGTGATGTGAGGCAGCAGTATGAACCACATGTCCACCATGCCCCTCCATTAGTTCTATTACTTACATCTGGCTGACTAAAGAAATCTGCCTGACCTGTTCCTATCACTGAATCTGACTCAGTCTGAGACCTTTCTAATCGACCTTTTCACCAACCTGGCTACGTTTAAACTTTGGTGTGAGCAGTGAAGGAGTGGGACGAGAAAAGGAAACAGTGACACCCTCCAACCTCAGTCAGAACAGGAATAAGGAGAAATTCGCAAATTGGGATTTCATTCAAGTGGGAATTCTCTTCCGAGAGGTTTGTGATTGCTGAATATTTATATTTCGGCGAGGCTGAATTCGCCTGATTTCGTGCAGGTGAATCATGGATAAAAGCACATGGAGACAAAAGTGCAGCTGGAACCACAATGAGATGAGCCACGATCTTTTTTACTGGTGGAGTAGTGTCAAAAGGCCGAATGGCCCATTTGTGTCCCTCAGTCCTGTGTTCTGATGTTCCATTCAGCCCTTTGCACCTGTTACACAGGGGCTGGTAGAGCTACTCCGATGGTTAGGTGTAGATTCGGAAATGTACTTGGAAAATACAGGCTGGACAGGGCGTGACCCCACCCCCAATCTCTCTTTCCAGGCTATCCCTCTATGTAAGTTCTGATCTAGATGGGAGTCATGTTACATATTCAGATTCACTATGAATACAGCCCCCATACCCTATCCAGGGTTAACTCCGACAAATTCTCTGCTCTCCATGAATACAGCATTGTACAACACGACTTCCAGGAAAACAAACAGTTAATTTTCAAAGGAATAACATGAGAACATACGAAGTAGGATCAGGAGCAGGCTATTCTGCCCCTCAGGCTTGTCCTGTCATTCAATAAGAACATGGCTGATCTACTCGAGGGCTCAACTCCACTTTCCTGCAAACCCCTTGTATTCCTCAACTCGCTGATATGTCAAAAAACTATCCACCCTGTCTATAAATACATTCAGTGACCCAGCCTCCATAGCTCTCTGGGTTAGGGAATTCCAGCAATTCACTACCTTCTGAAAGAAGACTTTCTTTGCATCTCAGTTTGAACTCAATATCACTTATTCTGTAACTAGGTCCCCGAGTTCGAGACTCTGCCCTGGTGTGGAACCATATTTGCAACATCTACCATGTCAAGCCTCGTCTGTATGTTGCAAATTTCAGTAATATCACCCTCATTAATTTCAACCACAATGGTACTCATCTCACCATTTTCGATGTTCTCAATAACTCAACCCTTTCATCCCAGCAATCCGGCGAATGTACCAACACAGTTACTGGCTGCATCAGCAAGCTGACTTTATTTTTCAGATACAGGAACACGCCAATCCCTTCATACTATTCCTTTTTTGGGAGTCCTTTTCATTTAATAACGGCCTGCCTTTTAGTACTCTGTGTCATCCTCAAACTCGGATGTTCTATTCCACTCAGCTCCTGCCGTCAGGCTATCAATATAGATTGTAAATAACTAATGCCATCGGACTGATATTTGTGGTACTCCAGTAGATACATTTTATCATAAAGATCCACTAATCCTGACTCTCCGATTTCCAAGTGTTAATCAATCATCATTCCATGCTAATACCGTATCCATCATTCTGTGAGCTACTGTTTTGTGCAAGAACCTTTATTTTGTGATACCTTGTGGAAACTCTCTGGAAAGCCTCATATCTACTAGTTCCCCTTTACCAAGTCCGCTTGTTACATTCTCAGGAATTTCCAGAAAGACTTTGCATGATTTTACAGATAAAATATCGTTTCCTTTTCACAAGACCATGCTGACTCTGCGTGAAGCTTTTCTAAATGTCTTGCAATCCCTTCCTTAATAACAGACTCTGGCAGATTCCCAACAATAATGGTGAGGCAAAATGTTTCCTGCTTCCTGTCTCGCTCCTTTCTTGAAGACAGGTACCACATTGGAGGGTCTCCAGTTTCGCTGGATCACTCCTGTAATCCAGAGAATTATGGAATATTTCACACTGTGCCACCAGTCACTCCGAGACCACTTCTTTTGAAACCAGGTGTGAATTACTTCTGACCTGTCTACCCTTAGTGTTATCTATCTGTTAACAACCGGTTCCTTGTGTTAGAAACTTCTCCCTCCTGTTAACATTTTGTTTATACCATTGAAATGCCTACAGTGCCTTCCCTTGTGGGGATTGTTGCACAATACTGGTGTAAATTATCTGCCTTTTCCCAGTTAGCCAGTTGCCCATTCACACCATCCAAATATCCTAAACATACTTTCCAGATGTCATTTCTCCAAAACTCACACAATCATCGTGTACTTCTTCATAAAAATACTCGGAAACGCTCGTGATGCTTGTTTTATATTCCTTACCAATTTACTTAAATCATATTTTTTTTTGCCTTTTCCTCGGTTTAAGGATTCATACAGCCATATCGAACACAAACAGACATTTAACCCAACTCGTCCATGCTGGCCAGGTATTCCAAACAAAAGTAGACCCCTCTGCTTGCATTTGGCCCATATGCCTCGAAACATTTCCCATTCATATGTTTGTCCAAATGTAGATGTACTTCCATCTAGCACACTCTGCAACTCATTCCATACACACACCATCCTCTGCGTGACAAAATTGCCCCTTTGTCCCTTTAAATCTTCCCGCTTTCATCTTAAAATAATGAACTCCCCTATCCTGTGGAAATTACCTTGCCTATTCACACTATCCAGGCCTCCGATGATTTTATAAACTTCTATAATGTCATCACTCAAATTCCTACACTCCATCTGATTCTAACTTCAAGAACAGGGATTTAATAATAAGCACTGCAAATTCGAAACAATATTAAAAATGACAGATAAACAACACTCAGCCTCAAACTTCATACTGTAATTTATTTTTCTCCATGTTACAATGCTAAGACAGCATGAAACACTTACAAGCGCCAATAAGACGGCAAACACCTGAATTCGTCTGTCTGAAGGGGGTGACGGTCTCTACAGTGAAAATGTATCACTGGCCAGTTCTATATAATACCACATGGTCAACATTCACCTTCCTGGTCTCCCTATGACCTTGTGTGGTTGTGTGTCTCTTTATCTTGCACTCAATAGAGAGATGCCCTTTCCCCCATTCACATCTTAATTTCAACCCTTTTTACATCATCTTCTCGTTCAGCACTGCTAAAAGCCCGTTTCCCTTTTACCACACACTCTTTTCCCTATCACCCCATCCCCCAACACGGTTAAGGGACTAACAAGCCCATTATCCAATCTTTTTCAGTTCTGAAGAATTATCACATTGGACTGGAAACGCTAATTCTGTTTCTCTGTCTCTGCCGACGCTGTCAGATCTGCTGAGTTTCTCCAGAAATGAATAGGCACAGCACGAATATTCAATTAAACAAATAACTGTGAATATTGGAAATAAAGGTGCAAATATTTCTGGAGAATCTGGGAGCTTTGTAGAAGCGTCACTGGACCTGAAAGATGAACTCTGTTTTCATTCCACACGATGCTTCAGACCTGCGAAGTTTCTTCAACAATTTCTGTTTTTGAACAAGTTCCAAAGCCGTGTGTCAAAGCTGCCCAATCGTTGAGTACAACACGGATTGCCAGACACTGGGAAGTGAACGATCACACCATATGCACACATTCATTGTCTCTGAAACTGCATACAGCTGGCCTCACTGACACGACAAATGTCTTAATCAGGGTCAGGTAGAGAAACAGAGGGAAACACATTCACTTCAAACACAGGTGATGGCATTACAGGAATGGAAAAGATTCAGATGAATATGTTAATGTATTTGAGTAATGTAACAAATTGGAGGCGTGTCACGAGGGAGAGACCCTGAGCAGAAAGTGAATATGAAAATTGAAGTGGTACCACATCAGAAACCAGGTTAGATCAATGAGTACAGGGCTGATGGGTGAATGGGTCTCGGTGCGAACTGGGGGGACAGTCAGGAGAATTGAATTGCAGATTTTGCAGCTCAAACTGGGTTATCATCTGATGCTGTAGACCACAGCAGCAGCAGAAGCAGTGTTGTATTCAACTACAATCTGAAACTGTTTTTCCCCGGGATCATCCATCAGTCTACCATTAGCATCAAGCTGATGTATGGTTCAGTGAAGAGTGTGGGTGAACATGCCAGTGTCAGAACCACGTGCACCTATCCCTGATGACAGCCCATTAAAGCTATGGCACTTGACCGGTTACTTTCTAACCAGCAGAACTAACATTTGGTCAAGAGAGAGAGAAGCTATAGCAAAACGAACAGATCAGATCTAAACTCTGCAGTCCAGCCACATTCAGGCATAAATATCGATGGACCAGTAAACAACTTAGTGGAGGAATGGACTCCACGAATATCCCCATCCCAAGTAACGAAATAGCTATGTACGTCAGTGTAAAAGACAAGTATGCATCATCTGCAACATTCTCAGTCAGAAGTGTTAATTCGATGATCCACCTCACCTTCTCCAGATTGTGCACAGAATCACAGTTGGGAACTCATCAACCAATTCGATTACCTGTACGTGACATGAAGAAACAGCTGAATACAATAGATACAACAAAAGCAATGGGCACTGACCCCATTTCTGCAATAGGTCTGAGGACTATTACAGCAAAATCAGCCGTGACCCTGGGGAAGCTGCTTCATTCCAGCTCCAACTCTGTCATCTCCCTGGCAATGTGGAAAATTACTCAAATCTGTCCAGTCCCCAAAGAGGAGAATAATTACAATCTGACCATTTGCCACGCCCTCATGCCATCACGTTAGCCAAATTGGTGGGAGTTCTATTTGACAGAGCTGTCAAGCAGCACAGAAATAACCAGCTCAGTGTGGTTTCCGATAGGTCCACATGTGGAGATGATGCTGTTGTCGAAATATCACGGGATTACTAATCTAGACCAGGCTCATGCTCTGGCAGCTAGTGGAAGGTAAAAACAGTTAACAACACATCGGATGTAAAGTCTGGTGTCACAATAGTGACCTTGAAGGCAATGTCGATTGTAAACATCAATTTCCTTCCCCAATGTACTTCCAGGAAGTGAATCTCCCGTGCTTTCCTGGTCTGGCTTCAGTGTGACTCCAGTTTCACAGACATATGATAAATTCTTCATTGGTCTCTGAAACGGCCAAGCTAGGCACTCTATTATATCAAACTGCTCCGAGATCTTAAAGGATAAACCCGACAGAATACCCAGCAACAAGCTTGGTTTTGGAAAAGAGAACTGGAAACACAGTCCTGTCGCCAGTCAGATGCTGCCTTCCTAATATTTGAGAGCTTGTGACAGCAGTTACGGAGCTTTACCTCAGACTACGCAGAAACATCGGGAAAGGAGTAGGCCATTAGACATATTGAGCATTTCCCATTCTTGATCATAGAGAAAATATCCTCAATGCAGTTTCCCCACACAGCGTTCATATCCTTTAGTATGTTTGAACACTTGGACATATAAAATAAAAACTGATGTAGTACCTTCAGTCAATTAATTTTGCTCCTCCATTCAATATGCAGGCAATTCTCTAATAAACTCGTGTTTATTAAACGCGATTTGACTGCAACACAATTCGTGAATTTTGCAGCTTTTTTTCATAACGCAAGCTCCTGTTGACTGTGACGTGATTCCATCTCTGGCACCAGCTGAACAGCAAAACCCAGCCTCACGATCCTCTGTCTCCAAATGCACCCTCAGTATGTTCAGCTAAAACAGGAATGCAATCAGCTCTGCAAGCTTTGAATCCGAGCCTGAAACTTTGAATTGTAGTCTAAATTTAGAAGGAACTTTATTTCAAACCAGGGGAAGAATCTTTGGGAGAACTGGAATCCGGTGTCGGCATCACGTGGTCAGTCGATCTTTAAAGCATATGATTTAAAGATTTAATTAGACTGTGCTTGCATGCGTGTTGGACTATCTTTAATTTTTGATTTTTACTCATATTTCGTGGGGTTCGCCCCATCCACTCTTTTTTCCAATAGGCCCCATTATTAATATTGCACAATTTTCTACAACACTGTGTTGCATAGGAACACAGCTACCGTGTCATTTCAGGACAACCTGTAATGATATCTGATCCTCTATCGTCAGACCATTCTCCTGCTCTCTCCGTATTCCTTTTGTGTGTAGAAATCCTGATTTATATTCAGTGCCTTGACTGTCACAGCCTGATCTGGAAGAGAATTCCCCAGGTTCACCAGTCTCTGTGTGCAGGCATTTATTGTCATCATAATGCAGAGTGGCCTGCCTGTAGCTAATACTGTGTCTCTTTGTTTTCGAAGACCCAGCCAGGGGAATTAAACTTCTGCTTCCAAACTTTCTCACCCTGTCTGTGTTTCATATATTTTACTGAGATCTCCACTCATTTGTCAGTACCCCATGGAATACAGACCCAGTCGATCCAAACTCTGCTCCCATAATAAGCCTGAATCCCAGAGATCAGTCTGGCCATCCTTCACTGCATTCTCTCAATGTCAGGTTTGTCCTTTATCAGGTGTGGAGACCAAAACTACACACAACACTGCACAATGTTGGAGATGGGATCCCACCAAGGCACTGTACACATGCAGTAAGACACGCTTACAGCTCGACGCAAATCTCTTTGAAATGAAGGCTAAGACACCCTTTACCTTCCGAACTCTTTTCTTTTCCTGAAATTTTGCTTTCAATGACTGGTGTACAGGGCGATCCAGATCCTTTTCAATATTACAGCTCCCCACATGTTGGGTTTGTACACACTGCTCAGCCTGCCAATGTCATTCCCAGTATTGACTTCTGGTTTCAGAACTCACTGCCCTGCATGGACCTCAGAGGTCTGCACAGAAGGAAACAAAAATTCAGCAGAAGTTCCTTAATACATCAGTATTTTTTCAACCAACCCCTGTTCAACTGGAAAGCTGCCGTTCTATTGTTCCTACCGTAGTGCGTAATGTCGCATCTACCCCTATTGCTCTCCATCTGTCACACATTTTCACACTCACTCCACTTGTCTCAATCACCTTGGAGCTTTTTTACATTCTGCTCAGCCACTCATATCCCGACATGGCAAAGTGCCATCAGAAGTCTTGGAAATTGATTCCCTCAACCAAAAGAGTGGTGAGTATTGGGAATAGTTGGGAGCCAAGCCCCGATTCCTGCTATATCACCCAGGCCTTCCACTCGAAAGAAACATTGTTGTTTTCCTTCTCACTGCTTCTTGTCCGCTCTCCCATTCAAGAAACTATGTCCACATATTAACCGCAGTCCCATAAGATTAGAATTTGTATTGTAGGCTTGGGGCTTTAGTTATAATTTTCCTTAAAACCCAAACGTATTGCATTGATTGCTTCTCCATAACTTTGCAAGTCACTTTCTGAAATATGATGCCTATTTCATATATCTCTGTTGACTTTTTCTACGCCCATTAAATTAAGTCCCAATATATTATCTAAAACTGTTTATTTCTTACTTTCATTTTATTCCGTTTTTCTCAACAGACTAAAGTTTCCTAATATCAATGGGAAGATTTCTTTTTCATATTGTTTTCTCCTCTGAAGACATAACTTTAATATTTGTTCCATACTTCAGCCATTTCCCTGTTCTCCATTCTCCATTCTCTGGTTTCAGAGTGTAAGGAAGCTGCACCTTTTTCCCTTAATTTTGTCATGGTCATACTTTTAGAAGCTTTTACAACTTTACTGTTGAAACCCTTGTTAATACAGTCTTCAGAAACTCATCCATTCCTGTCTTAACCTGCTAAATGATTAACCTTCCACAACCATACAATCACAGGGACATAGACTCTGTACTGTCAGAAAAACAGCATTTTCTGCATTAACCTTACTTCCCTACATGAGTCCATAGACATGTAAGTATGGCACTTCAAGTGCACGACAATGCACTTCTTAACGATTGTGAGGTTACCCGTGACAACAGCCTTTTCAGGGAATACATTCCAGACCTCAACACCTTTTGGAAAACCAATCCACAAATCCTCACTAAAGCTCAAACTCTACACTTGGAAATTGTGCTCCCTTGTTCTTGCCCCTTTGACTAAAAGGAACAGCTTCTGTCTATCCACCCTGCCCATGCCCCTCGGAATCTAATCCTTCTGAATCGCATCCCCATCATCCTTCTGTGCTCCAAAGTAAACAACCCGACCTAACCAGCTCCATCCCAGGGAACATCCTATTGAACCTCCTCTGCACACCTCCAGACCAATCACAATCTGCATGCAATGTGATTCCCAGAACTGTACACAGTATTCCGTCTTGGCCTAACCAAAATTCTGCATAGCTCTTTTAATCTGTACCTCGATGAACAAAGGCTACGTTTATGATCCCCTATGCTTTCGCAACTAGTGCATCAATCTGTTTCGTCACATGTGTGGAGAAGCACCCTCTGAGCTTCCGAGTGTGCTACCATTAATTGAGTCGTTCCCCTATCTGGTTCCTTCTTCAAAAGTGCATCACCTCATATTTATCTGGGTTACATTCCATCTCCCATTGATCCACAGATCTGACCAGTGCATCTCTATTTTGCTGTAACATAAGACCTTCCTCCTCACTGCCAACCAACCGGCCAATCTTTGTGTCAAACGCAAACTGATTTATCACTCACTTCCCACCGTCTCTTCCATATCCACAACGGCATCATCTATGATGACCACGAATAATAAGGTTAAAGATCACAAACCAGCAGTAGAAGTATTAATTGCACTGTGTTTTATATTCCTGTTCATTTTGTCGAGGCCGGAAGCCATTGCAGATAATTGGAAGTTAGTAAACATGATTAAAGCATGGTAGTGTATACTCCAACAGGTTTATTGGGAGGCATTAGCTTTCGAAGCACGGCTTATTCATCAGTTGGATATGCGCTTTGAAAGCTCGTAACACCGAATAAAACTGTTGGACCATAATCCAGTGTTCTGTGATGTTTAACTTTGTCTACCTCAGTCCAACATCGGCACCTCTGAATCACAAATAATCAGGGACACAGCACTGATTTCTGTAGTTCACTATTGGATACTGGCCTCCAGTCACACAGGCCGCTTTCTACCACCACCCTCTGTCTCCTAACACTAAGGTAATTCGGATGCAACTTGAAAGTCACTAATAGGTCCTACCTGTTCCCTAGTTATTCTGTTGCAATTGACATACGGATAGAATATCTGGGGATTCTCTCTAACCTTACCCTGCCAGGAGGTTTCCATGCCCCTGCGTTAGTCAGTCCCCTTGCGTGCAGAATTTCCTCCTTATCGCAGTTTTAAATGGCTTGTGCCTCATCCTGCTATTATTTGCATTAAATGTAGAGCAGGCAGCCAGAGAAACATCCTGATTATTTCCAACTTGTCATACGTTTAGTGCATTTTCTACATTTCACTGCGATCATCTCTCATTGTTTGGAACTGTAGAGAATGCAAGCCGCGTTTCCTCCTCAGGCAATCTCGCCATCTGACGGACGAATCTGGAGAATGTCCATTGCACTTTCTCTGTGGGCAGTATATTCTTTCTCAGATTGGCTCACCAAAACTGTACACAATATTCCAGGTACAGTCTCACCAAAATGCTGTGTAACTGCTTCAACATGTCCTTCCATCTGTACTCCGGCAGAACAAACTTTATGTTTCCACTTACATGTATTCCTCCAAATATCTTTCAAACAATTCTGAAGTTTATCAAGTATGATTGCCCTTTCAGAAGTGAATACTGACTCTCTCCAATGTTGCTATTAATTTCTAAATATCCAGTATCACATCCTATGTCGTAGATTCCAATAGTTTCCCTCCAGATCACAAGTTAATTGGTCTGCAGCTCTCCACACTACCTCTTCACCCCTTTTTAGACGCTATTCATCTATGCCATTCATCTACCATGCTTTAATGATGTTTACTAACTTCCATTTATCTGCAATGGCTTCCGGCCTCTACAAAATGAACAGGAATATAAAACACAGTGCAATTAATACTTCTACTGCTGATTCATTTCTGACATTTTTATATGAATTACATTTCTTTCGTCATTCATCCAGTGAAGTTATTTGGGTGGAACTAAAAAATAAGAGAGGGATGATAAACTTAATGGAATTGTATTATAGATCCCCTAATAGTCAGAGGGAAATGAGAAACAAACTTGTACAGAGATCTCAGCTATCTGTAAGAATAATAGGGTGGTTATGGTAGGGGATTTTAACTTTCCAAACATAGACCGGGACTGCTAGTGTTAAGTGTTTAGAAGGAGGGAAATTTGTTATGTGCGTACAAGACAATTTTCTGATTCAGTATGTGGATGTACCTACGAGAGAAGGTGCAAAACTTGACCTACTCTTGGGAAATAAAGCAGTGCAGGTGACTGGGGTGTCAGTTGGGGAGCACTTTGGGACCAGCAACCATAATTCTACTAGATATAAAATAATGATTGAAAAGGATAGACCAGATATAAAAGTTGAAATTCATAATTGGAGAAAAGCCAATTTTGACCCTATTTGGCAACAACTTTTGAAAGTTGATTGGGGGAAGATGTTCGCACGTAAAGGGACGGCTGGAGAATTGGAACCTTCAGAAATGAGATAACGAGAATCTAGAGAAAGTATATTCCTGTTAGGGTGAAAGGAAAATCTGGTAGGTAAGGGGAATGCTGGATGACTAAAGAAATTGAGGGTTGGTTACGAAAAAGAAGGAAGATATGTAAGGTATAGACATGATTTATCGAGTGAATAATTGGAAGAGTATAAAGGAAGTAGGAATATTCTTAAGAGGGAAATCTGGAGGGAAAAAAGGGACATGAGATAGCTTCGGCAAATAGAATTAAGGAGAAACCAAAGAGTTGTTTACAAATTCATTAAGGACAAAAGGGTAACTAGAGAGAGAATAGAGCCCCTCAAATATTAGCAAGGTGCCCTTTGTGTGGAGCCGCAGAAAATGGAAGAGATGTTTAATGAGTATGTTGCATCAGTTTACACTGTGGAAAAGGATATGGAAGATATAGCGTGGAGGGAAATAGATGGTGACATCTTGCAGAATGTCTATATTACAGAGGAGGAAGTGCTGGATGTCTTGAAGCGCATAATGGTGGATAAATCATCAGGACCTGATCAGGTGTACCCTTGCACTCTGTGGGAAGCTAGATAAATGATTGCTGGGCCTCTTGTTGAGATATCTGTATCATTGATAGTCATAGGTGGGAGTGTACCTCATATAAATGTATATGATCATGGGAGGCATGAATAAAGTGAATGCGCTCAGTCTTTTTTCCCAGTGTTGGGCAGTCATGGACTAGAGGGTATCAGTTGAAAGTGAGAGGGGAAAAAATAAAAGGGAACATGAGGAGCATTTTCTTTACACACAGGATGGTTCGCATATGGAATGAGGTGCCAATCTCAGTGGTTGAGGTGGGCAGATTAACAATATTTAAAAGGCATTTGGACAAATACACGTATAGAAAAGGATTAGAAGGATACGGGACAATGGCAAGGAAATGAGATTAGCGTTGATGTATCTTTTTGTCGTAATGGACCACTTTGGACCGAAGGGCCTGTGTCTGTGCTGTTGGGCTCTATGACTCAACCAACCATTGCTTTTCTCCCACTGAATGTTGTATTGTCCTTCCCAATTCACTGAAGCGAACTTGACCCTCGAGTCTCCAGGCTTCCAGGATGTTTGACCAGAATGTTCACACATTCTATGTTGTATGCAGACACCGTGTAAAATGCAACACATTAATGTCACTAATCCTAAAAAAGCTGCTTCAGAGCAAGGTCAGTCATTAGTCCTCCTGACCACACAACACCAAATCCAAACAAACATGGTCTCCAGTTTGTTTCACGACATACTATTCAACCTACCTAATACGCATATGTCTTTTTTCACATTAGAAGTCACTTAGTTAACGCAGTCTAGATGTAACTTGAGACCATCCATTATTACTGCAGCATCCACGATCATTTGTTACTTATTCACAGAACGAGGGTGTTCCTGGATAATCAGCATTTGTTGCCCATGTCAGAGGACAGTTAAGATTAAACAACATTGCTGTGGATATGGATTCTCACGCAGGCCAGACCTGCTAGGGATAGCAGTTTCCTTCCTGAAAAGGTATTAGTGAACCAGATGAGTTTTTCCAACAATTGATAATGGATACATGGCTATCATAGACACTTGATTCCAGACACTTACTGTATTCAATTTCAACCATTTGCCATGGCAGGTTTCGAACCCAGCTCCCCAGAACATTCCCTGAGTCTCTGGTTTAAGGGGCCAGCAATAACAACACTAAGCCATTGCTTCCCATTTCATAGACTTGCATAACTAATTTCCAGAGCATATGATGCAAACTATTTGCACAACAGTTTTGGTTTAAATATATAACACACCAATGTTTGCTTCTCCTTGCTATTTGTAAAATCCACCCAAATGATCTCTGTGGAATCTGAGGGACAGGGTCTGTGGCTTTATTAGCGATAGACTTGGAAAAGACGTTGAGGGAGGCTCACCTTAACGCTGAGATGATCTGAAGAAATGTCCAGCAATACAGGATAAACATAAATATCCTCCCCGCTCTGCCAGGATAAGTATCACTGTATTCTCTCTGCTCCCTCACACTCACTGTAAAACTGTTATAGCACCGACCCTGGAACAAGGCTCACGCTCAATCTCCAAATAAGGCTCACGCACTACCACTCTCACGATTGAATTCAGTACCTTCGCTCCCCCATGTTTTCTGTCACCAACGTAATACTCCCCCCTCCCCACACTAATAATGCAGGATGGATATAACACTGTGGACAGACTCCCTGAGGACACCTCACCATTTCACTCCCCCACCTACACCAGCACTAACAGCAGGGTCACCCACTCCCACCCTCACTCCCTCCCACCCTTTCCCTCCCAACCTTTCTCCTGGAGTAGGACTGCAAGGTCAAGCTGGGAGGTGGAGTGCCTGAAATTCGTTCCATCACCCCCTCCCCCACCATATAGAAGGGTCCTGCCCAAGCCAGAGAGGACCGGGACGCCTCATGTGGAGAATCGAAGCCATCCACGTTCCACCAACTGAATAAGAAGCAATATCCAGCGAAGGGCAATCCTCACTTTAAACTCATTGTCAGTTCCAGCGCCAACTCTCTGACTCCCAAAAGAACATATACCTCATTTCACAGAGATGCAGGCATAGAAATACACATAAGTATTGGTAAACACGCCAATATACTATCACACACAATACATACAAGCAAATAGGCATGCACACACAAAGAAGCACACAGAGGCATATACAGTCTCACACAATTAGGCGCGAACACAAGTAGAAACACACAGGCTGACACACAGACAGTCAGACGTAGACACACAAAGCTTAAAAATATGTTGCTGGAAAAGCGCAGCAGATCAGGCAGCATCCAAAGAGAAACCCTCCTCATTCCTGAAGAAGGGCTTATGCCCGAAATGATATTTTAATTTTATACCCAGCCAGTAGACACACAAATACTCAGATAACAAGCACATGGACACACACACATGCATACACATAGAGACACCGACACTAGTGTCATTAAGACACCAATCGATTTTTTTATATTTATGAGGGGATCAAGCATTTTAGGGAGAAGGGTGGAGAATGTGGTTGAGGAACATATAAGAAATTATTGAACGGCATATCATTCCCAATGGCCTCATCCTGTTCCTTTATTTAATGCTCATGTGGTGTTTTGCTGCCAGGTATTCTCTTCCTAAGAAAGCAGCAGATGCTGGGTTTTATACATATTTGATTGGAAAGAGTCAGTGGTAATGTGGGACAGTTCTGGAGAGCTGAATGGTTTATGTCTATTTCTAATTATTACGTCCTTATGTCTGAAATGTGGTGGCGATTTGATGTGAGGTTAACACAGTTTTAAAATAACGAATCCTGCAATGAAATAATGATATCCCTATAACTTTAGTGTTGTGCTATCTGTGATGTCCTCATCCTCAGGGAGCAGTGAAGACTCGGTTATTGAAGAGATTAAAGACTGAGCAGGACTGATCTTTGCTGGACAGGAGAGTCAATGTTTATTGGGAACAGACAGGAGACGGATGGCCAAACACACCCAGATCAACCATGAGCAATCTGAATGGTGCCGCTGAATGGCCTACTCCATGTGTTGTGGCATCAATCCACCCCTCGATGCTGTTACAGAGATATATTGCTGCCCCCACCCCCATTTGTTGTTCCCTCAATCCACCCCTCGAAGCTGTTATAGAGATATACTGCTGTCCCTACCCCATGTGTTGGTCTGCCAATCCACCCTCGAGGCTATTACAGAGTAGGGGGCCACCTCATTTAGCCACGCAGGATCGTTTCAATGAGATGAGAAGTAATCATTCTACCCCTCTAAAGAATTATAAAGGAATGGAGAATGAAGTAATTCAGCTCGTTGAGTACATTACAGAGACCAACAGGAGACCATTCAACCCACCTGAGCTGTTACACAAGGACAGGGAGCTGTCACGAACAAGAAATACGGATAATTGTTTATTTTCAGGTTGCAAATCTGTAACTAGATTAGTGCATCAGAGAACACTGTGGGGATATCAATGATCAATAATCTGTACTAAAGATCTGGAAGAAGGGGACTTGGCTTGAAGCTCATTAGGCTCGTAAACGAAGATGGCCATTCAATATATCGTCAAATGGAAGTAGTGAGTGTGCAATGTGATATGGACAGGGAAGGTAAGTGAGCAAAACTTCAGCATAACGTAAGTTATCTAATTTGGTAGGAAGAATAAAACCACAGGAAACAATTTAATTGAAGGGAGATTGCAGAAATCTTGTGATACAGATGGTTTTTGTTTGCTTGGTATACGATTCATGTGAAGTGAGACTGCAGATGCAGCAAGAGCACAGCAGTTCAGGCAGCATACAACGAGCAACGAAATCGACGTTTCGGGCAAAAGCCCTTCATCAGGAATAAAGGCAGTGAGCCTGAAGCGTGGAGAGATAAGCTGGAGGAGGGTGGGGGTGGGAAGAGAGTAGCTATCTTCTTTTCCACCTATCCACTCCACCCTCTCCTCCTTGACCTATCACCTTCATCTCCTCCCCCACTCACCCATTGTACTCTATGCTACTCTTTCCCACCCCCACCCTCCTCTAGCTTATCTCCCCACGCTTCAGGCTCAATGCCTTTATTCCTGATGATGGGCTTTTGCCCGAAACGTCGATTTCGCTGCTCGTTGGATGCTGCCTGAACTCCTGTGCTCTTCCAGCACCACTAATCCAGTATTTGGTTTTCAGCATCTGCAGTCATTGTTTTTACCTTGCAGATGCAGCAATAATTTGGAAGATAAACAGAATTATGCTGTTTCTGGCTAAGGTTATCGGGTTTACTCAAGAATGGCGACTGTATCAGTACACGGCATTCTTGATGCCACATCTGATACACTGTGTGCAATTTTGATTACCCTAAACTAAAAAAAAGATACAATCTCTTTAGAAGATTTTCAAAGATGTTTCCCCTTACTCATTCCTGGAATGAAGGTCTTTTGGTCTGGAGTATTATCACTCTCAACCTCAGATGAGAAATCTAATTGGACCCTACATGATTTTCAGAAAAGTTTATTAGCTGGATACATGTTTTCTCTTGTCAGGGAGACGAAAGCTAGAGAATAAATTTTGAGGACAAGGTTTATTGATATTAACACACTTATGAAGGAATCAAACATTTTTTTTAAAAATATGCATTTGCATATAAACATGTCATCAATTTACAAAGCGGGGACAATTTTCTGCTCATGAAAGGCACTGTGTACAACAACAGCAATGATGCACCTGCATTATCCGACATTCCAGAAAATATTCAAGGAGGTTGCACATGGTCCATTTTGATGTTCAGTTGACATTATTGGATGGTTCAAAATAGCGAGGGAGAAAAATGTTCCCTGCCTGAGAAACAACAGCCGATAGATCCCTTTCTCTTATGTTGGTTCTCCTGACGACAAAATGTGATACGATAAACGTCCTGAGTCATCTTTAGCACTCGAAAAAGATCCCCGATGTGGTTTTATTGAAATCTCTCCACTGCCTGAAGCAAAGGGAATTCAGCCTAACCCAACTGTTTCAGGAAGTAATCCCCATTAAAAACAGGTTGTGTAAGTAGAATCATTTTAAAGACAGAAAAACAACATTTGAGACGCTATCTAATTTTACCATCTATTCTGAGTTCAGCATTCTGTGTCTCACATGTTTCTGGAAAATGGCACAGTCTGAGACGTATATTATTGGCCACATCTCAAAACTGGTTACATGTAAATTTTGTTTTAACCAGTGGACGAGTAGGGCTGGAAAAGGCATCGATGATCATCCAACATTGGTCGGAACACGAACAAGAGACTCTCAAATTGCTGTTCAAGTGGGAATTCTCTTCCGCTGAAGTGTGTGGTTCCTGGGTGTTTGCATTAATTTGAAATTGTGTTTGTTCAACATTTGATAGTGAATTGAAAGTGGGAAAATGGCATACAGATATAAAAGTGGTGCTGAGTCCACAATCAGACCAACTAAGATGTTAGTTCGCAGTGGAACAGTAACAAAGTATTTAAAGACAAGCTCCTGCTCCTCTGTCGTATGTTCATATGTTAAAGTCAGTTTCTCAAACCTACTGCAAGGAGCAGATGGAGGCCACTTGCTCCAAGTTATTGGTCCACAGTAACACAGGATATCATTCAGTCCCTCAAAATTGTCACACATGGTTTGGTGTGGTTTGGAAAATATTATTTGGAAATCCCGGCTGGGGTCGAAATACGCCTCCAATCTCTTTACAGAGTGCTTCATTTGTTGGTCATTGTCTAGACCCAGATTCGTTGTGAATACAGTTCCCATACCTTACCCACAGATGATGCAAGAAATACTTGTCTCTCTCTGACTGCAACATTCAATAATAGAATGAATGTCCAGTAAAATTACAACCACTGACTTTCCAATTACAGAATATGAGAACATAAAAAACAGGAGTAGGTAATTCGGACAATCCAGCCATTATATATGATCATGGCTGATCTACTGTTGGCCTTAACGTCTCTTTAATGCCCTGTTAATGACATCCCTTAGCTCTCTGACAGGTCAAATATATATCGACCTCCTCTTTAAATACAGTCAGTGATCGAGCTGCCCTAGCTCTCTGCCCCAGATAAACGCTGATGTACATTACCCTCTGTGAGCGGAAATCACTCCCTACACATACACTGGCACCTAAAGATATCAATAAGTGCTGAACACAGGGGCTCAGTAAAGAGTGAATGGCCGTGATATCAAAGTAGTATTTCACTGAGGATCTTATCGGGACCAGCTAATTATTTGAGTTTAATGGAAATCAGGTGTACCCACTGGTCGAGGTCTTTCAGACAGAGCACAAAGAAAGATACTTGTGGTCAGTGGCCGACAATCCTCTCCGTCCTGAGACATCTTTGCAGGAGATCCTCAGAGCCGCTACCGCGACACAATAACCTTCAGCTACTTCATCAATGTCTGCGCTTGCCCCCACCCCCCCCCCGGCCCCACCCACCATAAGATGAGAAGTGGGGCTGGTCAATGAAAATCACATAATGTTCAGAACATTTTCTCCCCCCTCAGCTCCTGAACGAGTCTCTGTGTCCATGTGCAGCAAGACCTGGACAGCTGTTGGTTTTGTGCTGTTAAAGTGCCGGTAACATTCATGTAACAGCACGGCCAGACACTGCACAGTTCCACAGTTGAAATTGGAGCTCACTTAGCATCTCTAGCAGGTTACACATGGATATGTGAAAGCCATTCAGTCCATTGAAACAACTGAACAAGAAGAGGGACAGCCCATTCAATCCTCCTGCCTGTTACACACGAAACAAAGGAGTTTGGCCAGTACATCGAGCTGTTAAACATGAACAGACTGTGCCAAATCAGCCCCTTAAACTTATTAAATGGGACCAGGAGAAGGCCATTCAGCTCCTCAAGACATTTATATAGGAACAGCAGGCTGTCCTTGATGCTCCAACATGACAAACCAATGAAACAGACACTGCACTGATAGAGGACTCCATGATGTTATTCAAGGCTCCATTGTTTGTGGAACGTTTGCTCCTTTGACGTGGTTTTCTGGCAGTGAGGAGGGAAGCCTGACGTTTTGTGTCAAGTCTGAAGGAGTCATCTTCCTTCTCCGAGAAGACAGACCCATGTTCACTAAGGACGTCAGAAGCTGGTGGTCATAGTTAACTCTTTTATAATGAAGGTATTATGGCTGCTGTCGGGATTGTGGATAACAAGACGTTCAGTGCAGCATCACACACCAAACGAACTGTATTAATGGGGAGTGAGGGTGGGTGAGGGAACGTTCTCAGAGGCACTTAAATAATCCAGAATCATGTAGCTCAAGTCAGAAAAACAAGCCGTTGAATTTATCACCGTATCAGTGTCTGTTTATAATATAATGAGTGATTGTGCATCCCCCTCAAGGTTGAATGTGATCACTTCTAATTCTCTCACAGCTCTACAGATTAATCTTCACTCACTCATCATTGTACCTTAATTCCAGAGTTGGGTCCGGTGAAACCCCATTGCACTCTTGCTGTGGCAAGGAGTTAACTCCTGATAAAGGAGAGAAAGCCTGTTCTCAATGCCTCAAATAATAGCTCAATAACACTCTCATGGTTGATCACAATAATTCTGTTCCGTCATTTAGCTGTCTCCGTTTCTTTCTTGTGGTGGAAAAAGCCATTCCTGCTATATGCATTACGACTCACGTGGAATTTAAATGTTTCTTATATCTGCATGTCAGCATCAATAAAGCCAGCACCAGAGATACCTATGGAGATGAGCAACACGCTCGCTGAGAATTCAATGAGACTGAATACACCTAAAAGAGGGAATGATCACGTACCTGAATGGAAATGAACTGTTGGAATACCTGAAACGGGCAGAGGAACGGTACCTTTCCTTTGGTTCTTTTCTAACGGGATGTGTGCAGCCCTGGTCAGGACAGCATGCTATACAGGACAGTAAAGAATAAAACACATTGTTGTGGGTTTGCAGTGTTACGACATGGGATAAATTCTCCTGTTTGATTTAAAACCAGCAACAGAGAAATGATTTACTCCGTGCAGAAATCCCTGAAAATTCTAGAGTCCAAGAACTATTTAAAGTAAAAATTAGTAACTTTATTTCATAAAGTATAAAGAATTATTAACGAACAATTATTCACAACTTCTTCCTCTAACCTATCTTTGAACTTCCCCCTCCACAATACTAGCCCGAAAAGTCTCTTAATTAAGACTTACAAATCAAAATTTCTCATCTCAAAACCAGGAAGCTTTCAGTTCATCTCCATATTTCTGTCTTCTTTTCTTCTTGGGGATTATGCTTCACCAGTTACTGATCAATAAAGGTACCATTAACAGAGCTATTTTTCACGCAACATTTACATGCTGGTAGCTTGCCAGTTCTCCTCTTAACTGTTCAATTTTCCACGGTCTTTTACCTCCAAAGCATTGGACTTTGTCATTGACTTTTAAGATTGTCAGTGTACGATATTCAAACTGGATTAGAGGTGGGTATTTTGGGGTATAATTTAAACTGTTTGGCTGAATTTGTGTTTTGTCTCCCAGCATCAGCTGATCAATGTGTTCGACCAAATGTTACAATTTATCTTTTGTTTCAGAACGCTAGGTGCTGTCAGGTAGTTATTGCCGGCTTTTAATTCTCTTAAAGGTACATTACAACCACATGCTCATCACAGAATTCACAGAAACCTGACTATGGAAGGATGTCACATTGACTTCCCTAAACGACTTGCAGCAAGCTGATGGGCTCTTTACAATAAATTATAATGGCTACTTTTAAATTCTACCAATTTACTTAATGAGATATCAACGGAGTAATAATCTGCGGGTCTAGATTATGATTCAATGACTTGGCCACCAGAAATTGTCTTCGCGTACGTGCAGAGAACAAGCAAAACATTCTCAAAAACAATTACTTTGTAATGGACATGTGGTTAGAAGGGACTTGAAACTGTTTGAACAAAGGCACAAATCATGGTTTATTCAGAAGTTGCGCTGAGACTGAGGGACGAGACTGGGATATCATGATGGAGTATTGGACAGGTTTGGTGAGTGGAGATGTAAATCTGTGAAGGTCAAAAAGGGTAATGGAGTTTCAGATCAGTCTGGTTCCTTCTCGCATATTCGGGACCAATTTTTAAATGGAATTTTGATAGTTATAATTTATGACGAAAGGAAGTTTTGTTTGGAACTGATAACAATGACTTGCACTTTTCCAAAATTTACATATCATAAGCAGAAATTCAGTTACACTCGGTTTAGTAGACACATGGGATAACTTATTATGAACACCAACTATAGAGAGGATGGGATAGTAACCACCTTGAATAATCCATAGGATACACCTGATCTGTGATCTCATTGATATCCTAGGCAGAGAAAGCCAGTAAAGACCCAAAGATAAATTCCTGTCCATTGTTGTCACATACCAGTCTAATGTTCTCAAGTTTTGATCCATTAATGAAACATTCCAGTCAGTTGATCTCAGATTCTGATCCACCGTTGGAGTATTCCAATCCATGGTCCTCAGATTCTGAACCATTATTGTAACGTTCCAGTCTAATGTTCTCAGATTCTGATTTTTGCTCCTTCTCTTTGCAGCTGGTGATCCCTGTTTTGTGCTGTCGGTGATGCTCCCACTCATACTATGGGACAACACTATGAACAGAGCCCATTTATCAATGAACAATGGAAACTCTCCACTGGGTTAATTAGAATCCACGGACATTGACATTATTTCACAATAACTGAACAAACAGCTCCAATTAATCCCTTTCAATTCAATAGCGACATCATTAAAATTCAAAATAACGTTTTAAGTATACACATTTGGCATGAGATTTGTGGGGGTCACTGAGGGAAGGAATATTGGAGATGGTACATTGATGGCGTTTAATCGTTTAGTCTGCTTTGGATATGTGAATAACGTCATAGGATTATCAGAATATAAACAAGTTTTTCCATATATAAATGGAAACATACTGTCTGCAACTACTGATCGGTGATTATAATGTCACTGAAATATGGAGAGAACTTTTCTAGTCCGTAATCTGAGAGGAAAATGTGTCTAAGACAACATGAGTTATAACAGACAAATAGCATGGATATGTTAACAGAGAATATGATGTGACACACAATTCAGATAGTTATTCGAGGATCAGAGTGGGCAGGTGAGTGTCATGCCCTTAATGATATCGATGTCAATCAACTGTCATTAAGTACCATTCGCTGGACTTCAATTGCAGTGCGATTCTGATGTTCGGGAGGTTAACGAAAATACAGAGAAATGGGGACTTGGCTGCTAAGACTGGAGGGAGGGAACATAATATTTCCCAATCATCAGTATTGGAATGTTACTCTTTACAAGTCATATGAAGATCAAATTCCAAGATACATCTCCAATGAAGAATGAGGAGAGCCAATATAAACCAAGTGACCAGAAGACATTGGAGCAGAAATTTGGCCTTTCAGCCCATTGAGCATGCTTCGCCATTCAATGATAGCTATTAACCTTCTCAACCCCATTCTCCTGCTTTCTACCTGCAACCGTTGATCCCCGTTACAATCAAGAACCTTTCTGTCTCACTATTAAATATATTCAATGACCTGGCTTTGACAGCTTTCTGTGGCAGTGAATTCCATAGATTCACCACTCTCTGGCTGATGAGTTTTCTCCTTATCTTTTTTATAAAGGTCTCCACTTTACTCTGTCTCCTCGACTCTTTTTCCCTCCTACCATTGGAAATATCTTCACATACCCACTCTGCATGGTCATTCAGTATTCTGTAAGTTTCAATTAGATCTCATAACATCCTTATGATCTCTATCAAATATAGATCGAGATCCCTCAAATATTCTTCATATGTTCATCTTTTCATTCCTGGGACCATTCTCGTGAATCAGCTCTGAAAACGTTCCAGGGCCAGTACATTTTTCCTGAGTTATGAGATCCAAAACTGGGCACAATAATCCAAATGTGGCCTGACCAAAGCTTATAGAGCCTCAGAAGTGCATCCCTGCTTTGATATTCAAGCCTTCTTGAAATAAATATCATCATTGTATTTGCCTTCCCAGCTACTGCCAAGCTGCAAGATTACATTTCGTGACTCCTGGACTAGAACTCCATAGTTTTTTTGCACTTCTGAAATTGCTCGCTATTTATAGAAATAGCCCATGCCTGTATTCTTCCAGGCATCGTGCATAACCTCACACTTTCCCACGTGATGCTCCATCTGCCACATATTTGCTCAATCCCCGAACCTGTGCAAATCCTTCAGTAGGAGAGAGTGTGGACCGCAGATACTGGCGATCAGAGACAAAAGATGTGGTGCTCGAAAGGCACAGCCAGTCAGGCGGAATCCAAGGAGCAGGAGAGTCGACGTGTCAGGCATAAAGCCTTCTTCAGGGATACGGTGTGTGGGTGGAAGGGAGCTGAGAGATAAATGGAAGCGCCTGGGGCTGGGAGGAAGGGAGCTTGGAAGGTGGTAGCTAGATGAAGGTGGGTGGTGATAGTGACAGGTCAGAATGGAAGGTGGAGTGGGTGGATGCGAAGGAAGATGGACAGGTCGGACGGTTACAGAGCGTGGCGCTGAGTTGGAGGGTTAGATCTGGGATAAGGTGGAAGGAGGGGAGATGAGGAATCTGGTGAAATTGCCCTTGATAGCGTCAGGTTGGAGGGTCCTGAGGTGGAAGATGATGATTTCTTCTCCTGACGTCTAGTGGTTAGGATTTTGGCAGTGGAGGAGACTAAAAACTTGCATGTCTTTGGCGGAGTGGGAGGTGACGTTGAGGTATTCAGCCACAGGGCTGTGGGGTTGTTAGATGTGTCTGTGCGAGAGTGTTCGCTGAACCGTTCTGCAAGTTGACGTCCTGTCTCCCCAGAGTGGACCAGAGTAGGAGCAGTGGACAGAGTAGAAGAGTTTTTTGGATGCACAGGATATTATCTGCCTGATGTGGAAGGATCCTTTGGGGCTATGGATGGATGTAAGGTTGGAGATGTTCGCAGAGATGTCAAAACTCTTGCAGTGGCAAGAGAAGGTGCCAGGGGTGGAAGGTAGCTTGGTGGGGGAGGCGGGCGTGGACCTAATGAGGGGAGGGAATGGTCTCTGCAAAATGCTGATGGAATGGGGAGGGAAGTATATCAATGACGGTCGGTTCTGACTCTTAGTGGCGGAAATGGCAGAGGATGATGCATCGTATCCTGAGGTTGGTTGAATGGGAGGCAAGGATCAGAGGGGTTCTATCCTTTTTTAGTTGGAAGGATGAGGTTCAATGGCGGAGTTGTGGGAAATTGATAAGATGCGCTAGAGCACCCTCCTGCAGCCGAACCACCTCTTCAATGCGACCTAACTCTCTATCTGTCTTTGCCCTGTATGAAAACTTAGCCAGAATGCCTTCAGTTCATTAATGCACAAAGTGAAAAGATGTGGTCCGAACACTGAGTCTTATGGAACACAACTTGTCCCTAGCTGTGCTCTTCGAAGGACCCTTTTATCCCCACTCTCTGCTTTCTGTCAGACAGCTAAGCTTCTATCCATGCTAGCACCTTCCCTCATTCTCAACAGCCTCCTGCGTGGCTCCTTGTGAAAGGATTCATGAGGTGCAGGTGGATAACATCTATTGGTTCTCCTTGGTCTAATCTGCTTGTTACTCACTCAAAGTGTGCGAGCAGGTTGGTCAGGCCTGAACTCCCCTTGATGAGACCATGCTGATTCTGTCCTATTTTACTAACGACCTCCAAGTATTTAGAAATCCCATCATTCACGATGGATTGCAGGATGTTACCCACAAAAAAGATTAGGCTAATCAGCTATAATTTTCCATCTTCTGCCCAAATCCCTTATTAAATGGGGTGTCACGTTTGCAATTTTCCAGTCTCTTAGCCCTTTCCTGATTTTAGTCATTCGTGAAAGATTACCTGATATGCTCGCACTATTTCTACAGCTATGTCCCTTACAAGGCTGGGCTATAGTCTATCTGGTCCAGGTAATTTACCCACATTCAAGCCATTCAGGTTTCTAAGCTGTTCTTCTGGATGATGGCCACCATACTCAGCTCTTCCCTCTCACTCTCTTCAATTTTGGGGAAAATACTCGTGTCTTCCACCGTGAAGATTAATGCAATGTTCCTCAGCCATTTCTTTGCTTCCCACTACTGTCTCTCCAGCATCATCTTCCAGCTGTCCATATTTATTTTTACCTCTCTTTTGCACTTTATTATTCGAAAGAATCTCTTACAATTTCCTCTTCAGTATTGGTTAGCTTACCCCTGCATTTAATCTTCTCCTTCCTTATTTATTTTTTCTTACCGACAATTGGTCCTTGTAAGTTTCCCAATTCTCGAGTTTCCCTCTGCCCTTCAGCACATTATATGCTTGCTCTTTTGCTTGTATGCAACCCCTTACCTCCCTCGTCAGCCCTAGTTGCCTCATCCTCCCTGTACCAATCCTCTATTCCTCAGCATGAATCTCTGCAGTGTCTCTTGATTTAATCTTGGTATCTCCTGCCATTGCTGTTCCCCTGACCTTCATGCTCGACCGTTCTTCCGGCCAATCTTGCCCAGCTTCTACCTTATGTCTCTGTAGTTGCCTTTATTCAGCTGAAACACTGTTACTTCCGATTCTTCCTTCTCTCTCTCGAGTTGCAGAATAAATTTAAACATGTTCTGATCACTACCTCCGAAATTTTCCTTCGCCTTAGGCTCGTTTATCTAGCCTGCCTCATTAAATCCAGTATCATCTGTTCCAGAGTGGGCTCCACCACAAGCTGCTCCAAAAAGCCATCTCGGAGACATTCCTGAAATTCCTTTACTTGTGAACCACTACCTGATTTTCCCAGTCCCCCTGCATATTGAAATCTCCCATGATCACTGTACTTTGCCTTTCCTACACATCTTTTATATCTCCTGGTGTATCTGTGCCCCAGTTCCTGACTACTCTTTGATGGATTGTACAGAACTCCAACTGTGGTTCTCTTACATTTGTAGTGCCTCAATTCTTCCCAAGCAGATTCTATACCATCTGGCCCTACTTCCTTTCTTATTATTGATTTAGTTTCATTTCTTACTAATGATACCTATCCACTCCCTCTGCCCACCTGCCTATGTTTTCGATAGGATATATGTCCTTGAATATCCTGATCCTCTTGCAACCACATCTCCGTGATGCCGATCATAACTGCCACTTTAACTCCGCGCCGCATGCTCATTTACCTTATTCCTTATGCAGCATGCATTCGGATGTAACACCTTTAGTCCTGCATTAACCACCCCGCCTCTCAGTGCTATTCGTTTGTCCAGTGCGCTTGAAGTTTGATATGTTAAACATTTCCAGATGCTCTATCCTATTTGTGTATGTGCTGGAGATTTTAATAACATCTCCTGAGTCCTGTACTTGAACCTACTCTTTGAATCCTACTTTTCTAATTAATCCCGAGAACTGAACCACCACACACACACACACACACACACACATACACCTAATCAGTTGAAAGCTCTGTCTCCAGCTACAGCCCTGGTTAGGATTCACTCGGATTCTGGTCCCAGCACGGTTCAGATGATGACTGTCCCATCGGAGCAGGGCGTTTCTTCCTCAGTAATAAAATGTGTTTATTCAACACAAAATACAGGGACAAAAAATAAGCTTTTCTGTACATTCCAAAGTATGAAAACTACAACGTAACAAGGTTGTCAAAATACACTTACGATATTAAGATATATGAATTGAAACGTGATTTACAAAACCATGGAAGTGGTGTGCAAATTTTATCAATCATTATTTGACCCACAGCTGAGACCCTGATTTCCCCTCTGTCAGTTATCCTCCTCACTGAGATTCACTCGCTCTGTCTCTCACACAATGTGTTGAGGGGCTTCATGTTCATGTTGACCCAGAATTTTTAAATTAATCCACCTACTCCCTGGAATCAATCTATTCTTCTTTTGGATTGTTTTTAACTGTCAGCAACCGAGCTCTGTGATGTAATTTTCGATAAATGATCTGGGATGACAGCCAGTATCAGCACAGTGCTCACAGGGTATGGCACCAGACAAAGGGCTTACAGTCTTTGGGAGTTTCTAAGAAAAGTTTCTGTGTATTTCTCCTCATGCTGTCTCCTGATAACTTCACACTCGCCTGACACCCCTTGCTCTCACTCATTCTGTCGCGCCGTTTTCTCTTCATTCTGTTTATTTCACTTTACTTTCTTTCTCTCAGATTATTTCTCACTCTCCCTCTCAGTCTATCTTCGATAATTCTATCTATTTTCAAGTTGTGAAGATCGAGAGGTAGTAGACGCATGGTGGGCTCTTCTGTGCTGTATTAATTCTGAAGTTCTCTGACCCACAGTAAAACCTTTAGGTGCCTGGAGAGACAAGCTGGTCCAGTGAAGGACACAGAACACAATCATCCATTTCCTCTTCCTGTTCTCTGACATGCAGCGGCCTCGAAATATCTGTTCAGACAAACAGACTACTCACATTAAAGTCAGCACACTTCAGACTGCCAGGCGCACTTGTTTAGTGCCCTCTGTCTGTTTGTTGTTCTTCTTAACTGCACTGGTATTCGTCTCCAAATCCTCCTCAGTCACTGCACCTGTGGACCGATTGCTGTGGCTTTCCACACCCTTCACCCCGCCCCCTCTCCCCCACGGACGATACACACGAGTTTAACCACCCCGAGGGATAATACCAAATCTGGCTGCAAGGAGATTGCTGCCAGTACAGGTCTGTCCCTTCCTTCTTGTGTATATCCTATTGAGCCTGAAATCCCTATTATCCACAAATCAGAGATTCCTGTTAGTTCAGGTTCATCCCGTCCTTCTTGTGTATATCCTACCGACCCGGGGATCCCAATGATCCACATATTGGAGATTATTGCCAGTTTATGTGTATTCCGTCCTTCTTGTGTATATCCTACCGAGTCGGGAATCCCAATGATCCATTTATCAGAAGTACTGCCACTCGCCCAGCGTAATTGACTGTGCCATCTTTCTATTCCTAACCTCACTCGCACGTGACATATTTTAGTGTCTCCAAATTTCAAATATCCTTTCAGCACAACTCTAGCAAGGCCTTTCCTTTAAAGTGGATAGACTTGATAATAAACACTTCAGTGTGACCTCATTAACCAGGAAAGTAGAATCCATTGACTCAGTCCAATGACGAGAGGATATCATATCTGTCACCTCCACCAAACCTGGTTGACAAGTTAAACATATGGACCATCTGTTTGCAGATGGAATGGATAAATGGAAGACTAGAAAGTCAGAGCAGATGGATGTCATTCAGCCTGTTTAATCTGCTTTCCCATTCAATTGGAGTTTAGTTATTCTGTTCCTTGCAATGGCAGGATCTTTACCCAGCATCCCCAATGGGACAGAAAGTGCCCAGTGTCGTTCTGTACACAGTCCTGCGAAGGGAGTATCCAGTGCCAGGTGATGGGGTGTGGGGGGTAGCAGGGGTGGCATATGGATAGGCTGCATGTACTGACGATGGACTGAGGGTTGAAAGAGATGGAATGGGCATAAAAGGACACTGAACTCAGACAAGTGGCCGGTCAAGATTGCTAAACACCCAGGGAACCCGAGAACCACCGCTGCTTTTACAAAAAACTATCACATTTGCTGCATTTCTCCATTCAATAAAAACAAAAATACTGTAGATGGTAGAAATCTGAAGCAAAAACAGAGACGTACTGTGGAGAGAGGAAGAAGTTAATGCTCCCAATGCAGTCACGGGAAGAATATACAAACTCCACACAGACAGGGTCCAGAGATTGGAATTGAACCTGAGCCCCAGGCACTGTAAGGCAGCGTTGCTGTGTCACCGTGCTGCCCAAAGATGGATAATTGGGGATAGTATAGTTAGAGGCATAGATACTGTTCTCTGTGACAAGGATTGAGAGTCCTGAAGGTTGTGTTGCCTGCTTGGTGCTTGGGTTTGGGATTTGTCATCTGGGCTGCAGAAGAACTTGAGTCTGTGTAGGTACCAACGGCTGGAAAATCAAATCACAATGAGAAGAGGGACGGTTAAACAGGACTGAACTGTTATATCGGAATGCATACATTATAAGAAATAAGGTAAATACGCTCGTGTCTCATACACAAAATGGCAGGTACGACATGATGGGCATTGCAGTGACATCGCTGCAAGACGATCAGGATTGCGAGCTGAATATTGAAGGATTTTCATCCTGTCGAAAAGATAGGCAGGAGGGCAGAGAGCTAGCTTAGTCTCAATAGTAAGAAATGAAGTTGAATCAATAATAGGAAATGAAGTAAGGTCGGATGGTGTAGAATCTGTGTTGGTATAATTGAGGAATCAAAAAGGTGAAGAAAATGCAGCTGTAGTTGTGCACATGCCGCCAAACAGCAGTCAAGAGTTGGGGTGTAAGGTATACCAGGAACTAGAAAGATCTGTAGGGAAGGCAAAGTTACAGTGATCATGTGGGGTTTCATTATGCAAGTGGACTGGGAATTCAGGTTGATAGTGATTTGCAGGAAAGGAATTTGTGGAATTGCTATGATTTGGCATTTTGGAGCAGCTTGTGCAGGCAGACTAGGAGAGGGGAGCTTAAGGTGAAGGAAACCATAGGAGGCAGTATTCATAATATGATTGAATTTACTCTGCAATTTCAGATGTTGAAGTTCAGATCAGAAGTAATGGGATTACAGCTGAATAAAGGCAATTACACAGATATGAGTGAGGAGCTGGGTAGAATTGACTGGGAGACGGGCCCGGCAGGAAAGACAGTGCAACAGCAATGGCAGGAGATTTTAGGAGTAATTCAGGATACAGCAGAGATTTATCCTGAGGAAAAAGAGATTGTACAGGGAGGATGAGGCAACCATAGCTGACTCGGAAAGTCAGGTATAACGTTAAAGCAAAAGCGAAAGCATATAATGTGGCGAGGGGCAGTGGGAAACCGGAGGATTGGGAAGCTGACAAAGATAAAACAGAGGGCAAACAAATTAAAATAAGGAGGGAGATTATTAAATATGGGGGTAAGCCAGCCAGTAATATAAAGGAAGACTGCAAGAGTTTCTTTGAATATACAAAATACAAAAGAGAAGCAAAAGTGGGCATTGGACTTTTGTGAAATGATACCTCAGATGTAGTAGTGCTGAAATAGAAAAAGGCTGACGAACTAAATTTTGCATTAGTTTCACGGTGGAAGATGCGAGTAAGACCTTGACATTCCAGAGGGTGACAGGCTAGGGCTGAGTATGATGGTCATACAAGGGAGAGCGTGACAGAAAAAAAACTGAATGGCCTGCAGGTGGTTAAATGACCTGGACCGGATGCACTCCATCCAGTGACATAAGGAAGATAGCTGAAGAGGGAGTGGGGGCGATAGTCGTGATCTTTGATCAATCATTAGAGGAAGGAAATGTCCCAGAGCAATGAAAACACACGAACGTGACACCCCATTCCAACAAAGGAGAAAGGAAAAAGATAAAAACAAAAGTCCAAAATGACTAGCTGAACCTCGGCCGTGGGTAATATCCTGTAATCCATATTGAAGGATGAGATTTTGGAATATTAGGAAATTTTTGGTAAAATAGGGCAAAATCACTATTGTTTTCATCAACGGAAGGTGATGCCTGACAAATCTGTTGGAATTAAATGAACAGGCTTGACCAGGCACAGCCAATGGATATTATCCACCTGGACTTCATGAAGGACTTTGACAAGGTGCCACAGAGGAGATTACTGAGTATAATAAAGGTCCGTGGTGTTAGAGACAAGGTAGTGGCATGAATAGAAGCTTGTCTATCCAGCAGAAAGCAGAGAGTGGGAATAAAATGGTCCTCAGGATGACAGCCGCTGACAAGTGGTGTTCCACAAGGCTCATTGTTGGAATCGTATCTTTTCACTTGTTACATTCACATTCTGGATGAACGAACTGTGGGAACTCTGACTAAGTTTGCAGACGATACAAAGACAGGCAGATGGACAGGTCGTATTGAGAAGGCAGAGAGGCTGACGAAGGATCTGGGCAGGTAAAGAGATTGGCAGATGCATTCCAACGATGGAAAGTATGATGCCATGCACTTTCACACGAAGAATAGAGGCATGCTCTATTTTCTAAATTGGGAAAAAAATCAGAAATCTGAAGTCCAAAGGAACTTGGGAGTTCTCGTGCAGGGTTCTCTCAAGGTAAGCTTACAGGTTGAGGCAGTAGTCAGTAGGGCAATTGCATTTGTTATTGAAGGCATTTCATACGAAAGGTCCTGAATGTAAAACAGGTTGTATACGGCTCGAGTCAGACCATATTTGGAGGATTGTGCGAAATTTGAGCCCCATATCTCAGGAAGGATGTAGTGGCCCTGGAGCATGTGCAGAATGTTTTCATGAGAATGGTCGAAGTAATGAAAAGCTTATCGTATGAGGAATGTTTGAGGGCTCTGGGCCTATAATTGATAAAGATTCGAAGGGTGAGAGGGAATGTAATGGAAACATACAGAATACTGAATGACCAGGACAGAGTGGATGTTGATAAGATGTTTCCATTGGACGAGGGTCCGAGGGCACAGCCTTACATGAAAGGGAGCACCTTTTAGAACAGTGATTAGGAGAAACGTCTTTAACAAGAGAATGGTGAATCTTTGAAATTTATTGCCACGGGTGGCTGTGAGGAAATGTCATTGAGTATATTTGAGATGGATATAGATAGGTCTTTGATTATCCAGTGATCAAGCGTTACGGGGAGAAGTTCGGAGAATGGGTTTGAGAATCCTATCACCTATGATTGAATGGCGAAGCGACTCGGTGGGCTCACTGGCCTAATTTCTGCTCCTATGTCTTATTGTCTTATGGTCCAATTCTCAAGGGGGCATCTTGCATCTTTGAGAAGATGGAATCATGTTCTTCATGAAGGTCAGAAGCCGGTGGGTCCAGTTAACTGTTTTAGAATGAAGGTATTATGGCTGTTGTTGGGCTGGTAGATAATATTACATCCGTGCAGGATCACACACCAGTGCACTGTACTAATGTGGTGAAAGTTTTTTTTTTCAAAACCTGACCTCTCTGTCTCTCTCAATCACCGTTTGGAGTGGGGGCTGGGGTGGGTAGGCATAACACTCTCGCAGGCACTTGAACTATCCAGAATCATGCATCCTGAGAGAAAGGGCACGAATGGAATTTATCACCTCCTTATTGTCTGGTTGGAATATAAGGAGTGATTGTCCACCCCCCTCAGAGTTCAATGCAATCACCTCTTATTATCTCACATCTCTAGAGAACAACCTACACTCACTCCTCATGGTGCCAGTGATTAATCTGGTGAAACTCCTTTTCACTCTCTCTGTGGTAAGTAGATCACTCCGTATAAAGGAGAGAAAACGTGTCCACATTACCCCAAATACTGCCTCAACAACACTCTCAGGTTTGATCACACTAACCTCTTTCCCTCACTGAGAGGGCTCTGTGTCCTACGTGTGACACAGCAAACCATTCATTTACAATGCACTGCCACAGATATGGAATTTAATACATCCTTACATCTGTAAGTCAGCATGAAAAAAGTCTACAGCAGAGTTGCCTATCGAGATGGACATCACTCTTTGGAGAGACTCAATCACAAATAATACACCTAAAACAGAGAATGGCTGTCTACCTGAATGGAACTCAGCTGTCGGATTATGGGAATAGGCAAAGGAAAGGAGCTGCCTTCACTTTTGTTCTTCCCTCACTGGATGTGTGTAGCCCTGGTCAGGCCGGCATGTTATGCCAATCTTGAACTAAGTGGCTGATTCAGCTGTTCCACAGGACAGTAAAAAATAAAACACATTGCTGTGTGTAGCAGTTACGCAGATACCTGACCAGGGAAGGATGACCCACTGCCATCTCTAAAGGACATCAGGCAAGCCAATATCAACAAATTATTATTCTGTGGCTCTAGATTATGAGCCAATGACGTGACTACCATACACTGTCTTCACACCTTTCAGGTTCTGTTCGGAGAAAACGTTAAACAACTCAAGTGCAATTATTTTGCAATGGACACGTGGTAAGAAGGGACTTGAAACAGATGTATCCGGAATTAACAAATGCACAAACGATGTTTCTTCAGGAGTTGCACTGAGGCTGAGGAGGAGACTGGGACGTCTTAATGGTGGTACTGGACAGGATTGGTATGTGGGGAGGACATGGAGATGTAAACTTTTCAGGAGAAATGAATGAAGGAGGTTGAGACAAGTGTGCTATTGGTGTGTAATTTGTAAATAATAATTTGCAAGTTATAATTTCTGAGGAATGGAATTTTTGATGGGAACTGAAAAAGTTGACTTGCACCTTTCAAAAATCTACATATCATGAGCATCAATTCAGCTCAGACCATTTCACTAGAAAGACAAAGTGACTTACCAGGAACACCAACAATAGCAAGAATAGAATAATAACCAGCTTGAATAACCATCAGTACATCTTCAGTCCGATATGTTAATGATATCCAAGGCTGGGAAAGCCAGTAAAGACCATCGGATAAACTCCTGTCCATTGTTGCAACATTCCTGTAAATTGTTCTCAGATTCTTATCTCTCCTCCACCTCTCTCTGGAGCTGCGGATCCCTGCTACTGCTGTTGGTCATGCTCCCGCTCATACTATGGAATAAAACCCTGAAAGAATTTCCTTATTGATAGAAGAGAGAAACTCTCTTTAAATTCAATGCTGTTTTATTAAATTGTACAATAACTTTGAACATTTATGCATTCTGGATGTGATATGTGAGTGAAACTGAAGGAAGGAATGCTGGAGATGGCATATTGATTGTGTGTAATCATTCACTCTGCCTTAAATATGGAAGTAATGCCACAGGTTTAACTGCACTTAAACATGCTTCCCTTCTCATAAGTGGAGAATTAAATCCTGTAACCACAGATCAATCATTACAAAATGAGTAAAACATTGGGAAAACATCTATCATTCATGATCTGATAGCAAAATGAGCCTCAGAAAACGTAGGTTATAACAAAGAAATGACCTGGATATGTTAACAGAGAATTGCACTTGACAAATACAAATCAGATTATTATTCCAGGATGAGAGAGGGCAGGTGTGGATAATGTTGTTGATGTTATCGATGTTAAGGAACTGCGATGAAGTGTCATTTAATGGACTTCATTGACATTGTGATTATGGCATTGGGGAAAAGACAAAACATGGACAGGAATTGGGCAATGGCTGTTTAGACTGGGCGGAGGGACAGTGATGTTCCCCAGTCACCAGTATTGTAAGGATACTCTTTATAACTCATATGAAGAACAGATTCAATGATATATCTAAAATGAGGAATCAGCAGAGACAATATGAATGAAATGCGTTTATGCAATATAAAATACAGAAACAAATAATTTTATGTACATACCAATATATGCAAAGTATGAAGAGATAAGGTTGTTAAAATGCACTCCTGAAACTGAGCTATATAAATTGAAATGTGGATTACAAAACTAGGGAAGTGGTGTGTAAACTTTATCAATCATTATTTGACCCACAGCTGAGATGATAATTTCCCCTCTGACAGTGATCCCCCTCACTGAGATTCTCTGGCCCAGCTTCTCACACACAAGGAAATTCTAAATAAAACTTCTAACTTCTGTCTATCCATACTTATCAACCCTAATGCGGTCTTCTGATCTATCTAACTTCACCTTCATCAAACATCTCTCCCTCTCCCGATCGGTCAGTCGCTCCCCTTTCCATTCTCTTTAGGTTTATCCCCCTTCACTTTATTTTTCTCTGTTTATTTCTCTCACACACCATCTATCTCCACTCTCTCTATCTCGAATTGTGCAGTTGGAGAGCTTGTAATCCCAAAATGGGCTGAATGATCTCCAACTGTGATTTAATAATTCTGTGGTTCTCTGACCCACAATAAATAGTTGCCTGGGCAGACATGCTGGTCCGGTGACAGGTACGTTGCACAATCACCTATTCTCACTTCCTGTTCTTCTCTGATGTGCAGCTTCTTGAAGTGTCTGTTCTAACAAAACAGACAGAATGAAGTTCGAGCTTCTGGAGGACATACATGACTGTATCTTTCAATCAGTATTTAATGAAAGATGGGATTCCAGAATAACAGAAGCAATGAATGAAAAAATAGGGTAACACAAGAAATGGCAGCTGAGTACACCATGTGGTTCCAAGCAGGCCTCAGGGTATTACCGCAAGGATATCAATCCAGAAAATCAGCTCCTGTTCTGTGGACACAAGTTCTCATCCTGCCACTGCAGACGGTGGGAATTCAATTCTTTTTTTTAAATCCCTGGAATTAAGAATCTACTGATGGGAATGAAATAATTGGTGATTGACAGAAAAATCCATCTGGTTCGCTGATATCCTTCAATGAAGGAATCTTGCATCCTCAACTGGTCTGGCCGACATGCGATTCCAGAGCCAAAGCAATATCATTGACTCTCAATCGCCTTCTGAATTCGTCTAGCATGTCATTCAGTTGTACCAATCGCTACAAAGTGTCAAAGAAATGAAACTGATGGACCATCTGGCATCGCACTTGGCACCAGAAAAGTCAACATTAGAAACATCACAGTAGAACCTGCACAGTCTTCCTTAGTAACATCTGAGGGCTAGTGCCATCATTGGGACAACTGCCTTACAGACTTGTCAAACAACAGCCTTACATAGTCATACTCACAGAATCATACATGACAGATATATCCCAGACACCACCATCACCATCCCTGTTCCAAAGGCAGGATCGATCCAGCAGAGGGAGCAGCTCAGTGCGATACAGTCGGTAGGTGGGTGCTCTGGGAGTCCCTAAATTTGTCTCCGGACCCAATGAAGTCCCATGGCTTCAGATTGAACATGGACAAAGAAGTCTCTTCCTGATTACCATGTAATGTCCTTCCTCAGCTGAATCAGTACTCGTCCATGTTAAACCACTGACTGTAGCAAGGGCACAAAAAGTATTCTGGCTTGGGATTTCAAAGTCGACCACCAAGAGTACTTTGGCAGCAGTACTACTGATCACGCTTGTCGGGTCCTAACGAACATAGCAACTTGATTGGGTCTGCAGAAGCTCGTGAGGGAATAAACAAGAGGAGAAAAAGCATACCTGACCTCATCCTTACCAATCTACAAACTACAGATGCTTCTGTCCATGACAGTATCTGTAAAATTGATCACCACACTGTCTCTGTGGAGACAAAGTCTCACAGTCGCATTGAGAATAAACTCTATTGCGTTGTGTGGCATTATCACCATGCGAAATAGCACAGACTTCGAATAGATCTCGCAACTCAAGCGTGAGCATCCATAAGACACTGTGGACCATCAATAGCAGCAGAACTGGAATCAAGCACAATCTGTAACATCACAGACCAACATATCTCCCATTCAATCATTACCATCAAGCCAGAGGATCAACTCTGGTTCAATGGAAAGTGTAGGAGGGCATGCCAGGAGCAGAACCTGGAATATATAAAGATAAAATTTAATCTTCTGAGGTCTCCAAACAAATGTACCTGAGTGCCAAATAGCACAAACAGCAAGAGACAGACAGATGTAAGCTATCCCACGACTAATGCATCAGATTTAAGCTCTGCAGTCTTGTTAATCCGATCCGACCTACAAGGTCTTCACTCCCTACAGCACCGACTCTCAGTAGAAGCACACCCTACCCCCTTTTTTTGTGAGTTTACTTCATTTTGGCGCACAATTCTAGTCTATTGATGACACTCTGTCTGGAAACTAACGGTGTGGTGCTCACACCAAACAATGTCACTGTGTATTGATGACGACGGATGGAGGTGGGGGAAGAAATGTCTATAATGAATGACTGTGTTACTGCCAGGCTGAAACCTGCCCCGGCAGCCTCGGATGTACCTGTGCCCACTGTCACTGCTGCAGGTATGATCAGTTTCCTGAGAGACAAGTCAAAGGAAAGCGACGGACCTGGATGATGTTGCTGGATGTGTACTCAGATCCTTAGAGGACCAACTGGCAGAGGTATTCATATGCAAGCTGTCAAGAGAAGACCACCATAATCCTTGCAAGTGAGAAAGCACGTGCAATGTGCCTTAATGATTACTGCCGAGTGGCTCTAACCTCAATAAACATGAACTGGTTTGAAAGGCTGGTTATGGCGCACATCCCCTCCAATCTCCCAGCCTGAGCTGATCCCTTATAATTTGCCAACTGATGTAATAGGTCCAGAACGGATGTCATATCCCGATCCCTGCGCTCATCCCTGGGACATCTGGACAACAAGAACACCTACACCAGACTTCTGCTCAATGACTACAGCTCCACCTTCAACTTTATTATCCCCTCCAGACTGATCTCAAAATTCTGTGACCTTAGTCGCGGCTCCACCCTCTGCAACTGGATCTCCCGGTTTCAGACCCACAGATCACAATCTGTGAAGATAGGTATCTGCACCTCGACCACAATCACACTCAACACTGGATACCCCAAGGATGCGTCCTCAGACCCCTTCTCTACTCCCTGTCCACACACGGCTCTGTTGCCAAATTCCAAACAACATCAGCTGCAAGTTCGCTGAAGACGTCACCAAAGCAGAAGGGATATCAAACAACGGTGAGTCTGAATATAGTAAGGAGATGGGGGCTTGGTGGCATGATGTAATGATAATGACCTCTCTCAAATTCCGTCAAAGTAAAGGACTGATCATTGACTTCAGAAAGAAAGGAGAGGAACACGCCCCCATCTACACCAACGGTTGAGGGAAAGCATAGCGTCAGGTTGCTCGGCGTGATGATAACTGACAAGCTAACCTGGATTTTTCACATAGATGTGACAGTCAAGAGGTTTCAACAACGCCTTAACTTCCTCAGGTGGCTCACGAAATTCAGCATGCGCAACTTCGATAAATGTACCATTGAGAGCGTAGTGTCCGGGTGCACAACGGCCTGGTGTGGCAAATGCTCTGCCCAGGAGCGTTAGAAACTACAGAAGCTTGAGTGCACAGCCCCGACTATGATGGAATCCAACCTCTAAACCATTGTCTCAATTTACACGGCTCGTTGCTGCAGAAAGGTTGTGAACATCTATCCCAGATTACTGAGGGAAGGGAGTGAGGAAATAGCTAATGTCTTGACAGATATCTTTGTAGCATCCTTGAACATGGCTGAGGTCCCGAGGACTGGAGAATTGTCAATCCCCTTGTTCAAGAAGGGTAACAGGGATAATCCAGTTAAATATAGTCCAGTGAGCCTCACGTCAGTTGAATCTGCTGGAGAAGATACTGAGGGATAGGATCCATTCCTATTTGGATGAAAATTGTCTTATTAGTGATAGGCAACATGGTTTTGTGCAGGGAAGGTCATGTCTTACAAACACGTGTAAGAGATCGTGACAAAGTTGATTGATGAGGTAAGGGCTGTTGGTGTCATGTAAATGCACTTCAGGAATGCATTCAATAACTTTTGTCAAGGCCGGGCTATGGAGGACGTGACGTCGTATGGGCTCCAGGGTGTGCCCGCTACGTGGATAAAGAACTGGCTGCGCAACAGGAGGCATAGAGTAGTAGGGGAAGTGAGTTTCTCAAAATGTAGAACTGTGGCCAGTGATGTTCCATTTAACCTCTTTCTGGAAATATACATTAATGGACAGAGAGTAAAGGGAGACAGATTCTTAGAGAATAGGCGACAGGTTTAGATGGAGGAACTGGATCGGCGCAGGATTGAAACGCTGAAAGGCCTGCTGCTGTGTTGGAACGTTCTTTGTTCTTTGTTCTAACATTATCAAAGACACATCACGACCCAGGAATGATCTCCTACAACCTCTTCCATCAGATGATTGAAAACACGGAGCAGCCGTCTCAGGAACAGCTTCTTCCCAGCTGTTATGAGACTGATGGATGGGCTCTCTAATCTCAAATAATGCTGATCTTGTTCAAGTTGATCTGGCCTACCGCACGCCATGTGCAGCATAACCTACCTGCCTCTCAGATATGTTTTACAGCCATTGTTGTGGACATCCTTGCTTACTATGATCTTCCTGTACACCTTGGTACAGGGAGATTATTAAATCCTCACCTGCATCCCCCCAGCTCCTTTCAGTGCTCAGTCCCAGCTCTCCCCCGTCCTCACCCCAATACCTCCCATTGCTCACCCCCAGCTCCCTGTGAACCCACCCACAGCTCCCTGTGTCCTTTGTCTCTCACTGTTTCTCTCATTCTGTCTGTTACCCTGTGTTGTTCTTTTCTCTGTCTTTTGTTTCTTTCCCTGAATTTCCTCTCTCCCCTTCTCCCTGTTCATGTGACTGTCTGTTTCCTTGTTTTGTTTCCTTTATCTCTTTGACTGATTCTCCATCTGTTTCTCGCGCTGTGTTCTCTCTCTCCTTCCCTTTGTGTCTGACTCTATTTCACTCGTTGTGATGGTGATGGCTTCTCCATTAAATTGAAGCAAATGATGACTCATTGGTTTGACGTTGCCAACACAATTAACTCAACTGGGTTTTGCTATCATGGGCATTGTTTAAATTCATTGGTGAACTTTCAATTGTTGTCAAAACAGCAACCAGAACTTGGGTATCCATTTAACAGCCAATTGTTACGTCTAACTATTTTAGAACTGCCCGTCTCCCAATACTCTGTATACTGGCAACTGACCGCATTTTATTCGCGTGACATAGTAACTGCTGTGCCCAGGACAATAAGAAACTACAGGCGGCTGTGTGCACAGCCCAGACCATCACTGAAGACAACCTTCCGCCCATTTGTACTTGTCATTGTCGCCGAAAGGCTGATAACGGAAAAAAATCTCTCCCAAACTGGTATTGATCTCGTACAGCCTCGTCCAACAGGGAGAAGGTGGATAGACTTGAAAACGTGAACCAGCATACTCAGGAACACCTTCTTCCCTACCGTAATTAGACTGACGGATTGACATCTCTCACTTTTCACATAATACTAGTCTTGCTAATAGCGATCTTGCTTTGCAAATCTCCTGTGCAGCTTTCGCTTTATATGCCTCACTCTGTCGAAGTACCCCATGAGTTGCGTTTTCTTGTTTACTATCATGTACCTGCACTACTCACAAATCAAATATTTCCATTGCACATTTGATTTAAAAAATCAAATCAAATCAGATCAAACACGTGGTCTACAGTGGCTCACGGTCTTCTCAAGAGCAGCTAGAAAAGTGAAATAATGCTGAACCAGCCAGTGATACCTATATCCCATTCAGGAATGTAAGAAAATGACCACAATCAGGGAAGAGAGACAAGGAGATCAAATCGCTAAAAACATGGTCTTAGACATTTACAGGTTTCCCTCACCATGTGAAAGTGCAGTGTTCCTTTCGAAAGCTGATATGGTGTAAAGTGAAGAAGCAGTAATTTGCTGGGAAAATATGTCAGCTTCCTTCGTGAAAGTGAAAATCTTCGTTGGATTTCTTTTGATTAGCGAAAACAGGTCGTAATGTAGGTCATTTGGAAAGGGAGGTGGCGAAAAGTAACGTTTTGAAAATCAGGCGATACCTGTATTTACATGGGCAAGATATATTGGAAGATGAGAAGGGCGAAAAATAAATGAGGTGAATCTCCCATTTGATTTCCATGCCAGCTGATCATCATTCCCTTTGTTTGTTCTTTTTCTTCTATCACTCTCTTTCTCTCTCGATTCAACTCAGTCCTCTTCCCCTGCAAAGCTCACTTCCGTGCCACCAACATTATTGACACTATTTCCCAATTGATTTATGTTCTGAAAAGCACTTTCTGTTCTTTGCTTTTTTAAAATATAATTTCAGGTCAGTAACACACCCTCCACCCCGCCCAGAATGATCATCAGCACTGCTGATATCGATATGGTAGAAGTTCCTAATGGTGGAAATCATGACAAGACCCAAGCAAAACCTTATCTCCATTGTTGTAATGTTCATGTCCATTATTCTAAGGATCAGATCTGTCCTCTCCATTGCTACGCAGCTGCTGATCTCTGTTACTGTCAGAGCTGATGCATCTGATACTACAGTGTGATAAAGCACTGAGTGAACGACTGACTAACAGGAGATGGAAACCCTCCAGTGACACAATTACAATGCATGGAGACTGACATCAATCACAGTTACTGAGCAAACAGTTCAGATTTCAATGCAGCCCATTCAGTTCACAATCGAACTAAACTGGACTGAACGTTGACATTGCCACCTATTGGTCACATCTCCCATCATCAATTGCTCTCGTGAAGTCAGTTGTGAGGGAGAAAGATGGATTTTTTTCCGTAGTCTAGATGATTCTGCTCTGTTGTACGTTTGCAATGCTGTACCATCTCTCCCCAAATCCATCCACGCACCAAAAGAAACACAATCAGGATGTTGTTACTGTGTGGATCTCTCCTCCACGGGAACAAACACCAGCCAACAGACTATCACTCAACACAGTTGCCCTTAACATAGACAGACACAGTTGCCCTGAACATAGACAGGAAGCGTGGACTTCTCTGAATGTTCCTCTCACTGCTCCAATAAGGCAACTTTGGAACTTCCATACAGAATATGCTTCAGTAATGTTTTTAATATAAATTGACAAACATCCTAAAGCAGTTTTATTTGGTGTAAAGCAGTATTTTTATACATTTTGGCCTCAGTCCAAAACCAACTGTGTTAAGCACAATGAACGTATTCATTAAGACTTATGAATTAATGAGTCAGGTTCGAATGAATATGACATTGGCTGGGAGATAGGACAGAATGGGGGCAATGGAGGAATGGGACACGGCACAGTACAATGATATTTCCCCGTCATCATCGCTCTTTCTGATATAAAGAATTAAATATAATGAACAAGAATGGGATGCAATGCCGAATGTGAACTGAACAGGATAATTTTAAATGTGATAAAGTGAACTATATTTTATATGCACATTACTTAATTATTGAGTATACAAGTTCAGTAGGGTCAACGGACCTGAAATATTAACTTTGATTTCACTTCACAGGTAAGGCCAGACCTGCCGAGCTTTCATTCCAATTCCTGTTTTTGTTTGAGATGGATCATATTGTTCATATCTGGTAGGATGCTTACAATTAAAAGCAGGCACTATTAAGAAAATAAGAAGGTCTGTGGGGACAATACAGAATAACAGTAGAGATACAGCTCATTCTAAGCTGGAATAGACAGTGGGTTGAGTGTCCTCCACCTTTGCAGTAATAATTCTGTGATATGCCTTAAAAGCTTATGGAGGGGAAGACAAGCTTGTTCAATGAAGGACAGTGTTCCATCATCAAAAATCGATTCTTATTATTTCATGAAGTTCAGTTGTCTCTAAAACGTCTTTTCAAAACATTGTGAGATTTACTGAGATTTACAGGACATTCAGAACAATGTTTTTTTTCTTTGAATTTTAAAGAAGAAACAGATTTCAGTCGTACAACATGTGTCACAGACAAACCAATTGTATTAGGAACAGGAAAGGACCACAGTGTCCAAATACAACCAAGGTCAACATATGGACCTGTCAAGAAACATGAGATAAAATGATATCAAAATGAGATACAAACTGAAAATAGTGGAGAAACGAAAAATAAAAGATGAGGAATTATCTGCAGAAAGGAACAGAGTTAACATATTGGTTATGATGTGACGTTTCTGAAAAGTCAAATTTTAAATCTGTGCATCTTTGCTCAGACTCTGCCAGATTAGCTGAGTTTTTCTCCAGCTCTTTCAATTTTCTTTCCGAAATTGTCCGATCTGAACGATGGGATGGTGAAAATACGACAGGAAGTGCATTTTGGAGGAGTGGATGCAGTCATCGTGCTGCACACGGGTGCGGAGGCAGGTTCCAAGGGGTCATAGGCATCTCTGTATTATTGCATCTTGTGGGCCTCACATATCTAATGAGCATGGCGAATGAGCTAGAAAAAGAAATAGAATTCGGGAGCAGTGCAACCTTGAGCCAATGAGATGTGATGCGTTTGGACAGATGCGTTTGTGGTACTGACATGACACGATCAGTCCTCAGAAAGTAACTGATTGAAAATAATCTGAATCATAATCTCATTGTAACGCCCTGATTACATTGGGGTGACACTCAACCAGCAAGGCCCGACGTTTCTGAGATTTTAGATCAAACTGTGAAAACGTAACATATGTTGATGTTATTAACAGGACAAAATTATCCATGGTTTTGGAAGGCACTAGAAGGGCAGAGTTTATTAGGCATTCTCAAAAGCTCTGAGAAAGATGTCAATGTCCATTGAGGAAATTACCAGGACAGAATATCCTCCGATTCCCATTGAACACAGTTTACTCAGGGGCCGTGATGCTACATGATTCAAATACTACTTTAATGCAAAGGAGGTTACTCTGATCACACCTCAAATGTCATTGGAAAATGCTTAAATAGCAAAATGATAGAACACGACTTGTTCAAACAATGTGCTCACTGTACTCACGACCTTTAAAGGAAAACTGATGCATGGAATTCTGATTCTGAGTAGGGATTCATCCTACTTGTGATGAGGCTGTTTGGTTAAGCACAGTGACAGAGAGACAGAAAGACACTCCACTCCGTCCCATGGGGAACAATACCATCCTGTTCACGGTGCATCAGGCAGTGACAGAAACACACTATTGACTGTTCCAGTTGGACATTGATCATACCAATCTCATCATACACAGATGATCAATAACAGCACAGAAGCTAGCAGCTCCCATCATCCCAGTTGGAAAGCAAAAAGTAAATGCGATGGTCAGATGAAGAGTGAGTCACTGTGAATTTGGTGTAACTTACTGTGGGAGAGGCAGAAGGAGGGTGTAAAGGGAGATCATCAGTGGAAGGGAATGTAGCAGTAGAAGGGGTAGTGCAAGGGAAGTAGGAGTGTCAGGAAAGACTAGGACGGAGGAGGAAGAATGGCACAAGAAGTTTGAGTGACAGGAAAAATCTTGTTTTGGGGAAAGCGGGATTGGGTGCACAAACGTCACGGTTGAGGAAAGTCGAGATCTGGTTTCCATTCAATATTAAGAAATTATTTCGTGTACTTTTTTTTCTATTACTTCATAGTTGTTCAGATTGCACATTTACTCGATATTTCTGTATCCCCATCAAGTGGAGACGACATGTTATTTTTCTCATCTGGTGTGGTGTTTCAACATTTTTGATTTTGTTACAGTATGTATTTGCTTCCAATTCAAGGTAGGCATGAGAATATGAGTTGATCTCCTGCGGTTTGTCCATAACATAGAATTTAATTGAATATTCATCCTCATCACACTCGCTGATTTAAACTAACAATGAATTAGTCCGTTTCCATCCCGCAGAAGAAACATTTCTTCAGCTCTGGCTATTGCAGTGAATGTAACAAAGAACAGTGTCTCCAAAATGCTAATGTTCCAGTTCAAGGTGCCAAAAACTAGTTCATCCTAAATTATTTACATGCTTTATGAATAAAACATGCAGGGTTGCAAAGTGTAAAAGGTGAATTCAACTCTGTGTCAAAAATGTTGTCTCTGGCTTCCTCATAAAAGATGTAAATCACACCACTCTGTAAATTGACCAAAATAAGAAAAGCCATAGACTGGAATTCTCAAATCTTCCTCTGAATAACATCTGGAAAACAGGAAGAAACGCATGGTTTGTTATTGAGATTCATAAATGACAATAGTGAGCATATCGAGGATGGGGGTGGGGGCATGGAAATGATGTGGATGACACAAATCTGAGCTGAGTGGCTCACAGTCGGGAGGAAAGGGTTAGGCTACAGAAGCATATAAGTAGATTATTCAGATAGCCAGATCAATAGCAGATGAAATGTAACACACATAAATGTGGGATGATGCACGTCAGAAGTAATATGACAAGTGAGTACTCAAATAATGAATGGGGAGGGATAATTTTGCTAGTTTTTTCTTTGCAGCAGGGAAAGTCATGGAGGGAACCTGGTACAGGTGCACAAGAGCATAAGGGGTATGGAGAGGATGAACAACCAGAAGCCGTTTCCCTGAGTCAAAGTGCCAAAGACAAAGGGACGTATTTTTAAAGGGAAAGGCAGGGGGTTGAGAGAGGATTTGTGGAATGTGTTTCGAGTTGGGAGGGTGGTGTGAATCTGGAAGGCATTGCCGAGGAGGGTGGTTGAGGCAGGTAACCTCACAAACATTTATAATGCCTTTGGGTGTGCACTTGCTGACACAGACGTGATAGGCCTCTTCTTTGTTGAATGATTCGATGCGGTGGCAGCTGTGAACAGTCTGATATATTCTGAAGCAATAAGCAATGGCAGTTGCTGGTTTGTTCCTCTGACTGGACTCAGTAAACTTCCCCAAATGATGTTGTTGCTCCTCCAGTTAAGATGCAACCTGTCTTTTTTGTACAGGTCCCACCTGTCCTGGAAGAAATCCCAATGATCCAAAAATCTAAAACCATCAACGCTGAACTAGCGTGTTTAACAACATGTTAAGCTCTCCTGATTCCTTATCTTTCCCTCTTTTCCATATGGCCCGGGGAGTAATTCAGAGATTAAGAGGATTGTTTTGTCTCTCTCTCACACACACATTCACGCACACAATCAGGCTGACACCACATTACTTTGCAGAAGAATACCAATAACTTTATAAATAAGCAGAATGATAACTGGAATGAAGGATTTAGTTAAAGAAAGGATGAGAGAAATTGCGTTTCTTCTGGATGTCAGTTTGCTCGCTGAGTTGAAGAGTTCACTTTTAGATGGTTCATCACTATACGAGGGAACATTATCGGTGAGCTTCCAGTGAAATGATAGTGTTATGTCCCACTTCATATTTAAGTGTTTAGGTTTTGCTTGAGTCCGTGGTGTAATTTCCAGTATTGGTGATTTCATGCCTGGTCCATTTCCGAAGAGTGTTTTAGATGGAATCAAAATTGATTTGTTTGTTGATGGATTTCTGGTTGGAATGCCAGGCTTCTAGGAATTCTCGTGCGTGTCTCTGTTGGCTTGTCCGAGATGGATGAGCAGACCCAGTCAAAATGATATACTTCCTCATCCGTCTGTCAGGATCTAGTGAGAGTAGGTCATGTCTTTTTTTTTTTCTGGCTAGTCATTGTTCATGCATCCAGGTGGCTAGTTTTCTGCCTGTTTTTCCGATGTCGTGTTTGTTACAGTTCTTGCAAGGCCACACTTACAGGAATCCGATTCACTGGAGAGCAAGAAAAGGACAAGCAATTCCCATTACCTGACGTGATGGTACAGAAAACACCTAACGGAGAATTCACCACAAAGGTATACAGGAAAGCCACACACACAGACCAAGTCCTGAACTACCAAAGCAACCATCCCAACACACACAAAAGAAGTTGGATCAAGACACTATTTAAAAAGGCCACAACACACTGCAGTACACCAGAACTGCAAAAAGAGGAAGAAGAACACCTATACAATGTATTTGCCAAAAACGGATGCCCGCGCAATTTCATCAACAGATGCCTAAGGGAAAGACAAAGGAACGAGGTCATGCCGCAACCCAAAGGACTAGCCACACTGCCATAAATCAAGAGCATTTCCGAACTGAATCCCAGACTACTGCGACCACTCGGACTCATAACAGCACGCAAACCATCAGCCACTCTCAGACAACAACTTATCCAGAAAGAAAGACCCCATACCCAGCACGAGCAAAACCAATGCAGTGCACAAAATCCCATGCAAGGACTGCACAAAACTCTACATAGTACAAACAGGAAGACAGCAAACGATGTGCATCCATGAACACCAACTAGCCACGAAACGACATGACCATCTATCCTTCGTAGCCATGCACGCAGATGACAAGCAACATGAGTTCGACTGGGACAACACTACTATTATAGGACAAGTCAAACAGAGAACAGCCAGAGAATTCCTAGAGGCTTGGCACTTATCCACAGATTCAATCAATAAGCACATCGACCTGGACCCAATATACCGACCACTGCAATGGACAGCTGAAACTGACAACTGGAATCCGCAGATTCAAACCACCTCAAATGCCGGAGGAAAGTCACAGAAGCGCTTCACAGGAGGCTCCCAACCACTGAGAATGTCACCTAGACAGGGGACGAAACGTCTGCAACACATAGTCCCAGCTCGGTGAACAGAACCACAACGAGCACCTGAGCTACAAATCTTCTCACAAACTTTGAACACCATGTTCATTATTCGATATAAAATAAAATGTGCATTTTTTATTTTTGTGTGACAAAAACTTGACAGGAGTTTATACTTTACTCCCATAAGGATAGAATCGACCTAATTGTTTTCAGAAATTAAAGTTCAGTTGAATAATAATACTTCACATCTCATTTTTGCCCAATTCACGAAACATAGTTAACAGCTGATTATTGTTGGGGTCAGTAAACTCAACACATTGCAATGAGCTACGCTAAAACAGGCTTCCAAAAAGTTTGGAATCATTTACAGTGTTACTGGAATTCACAGTTGTCTGTGATGCTGAGTGACACACTGACCTGCTGCTAAATCTGTGCAAAGAGTTGCTAACCTGGGTTAGGGCAGTCAGTCAAACATTTCTTCACAACAAATAATTTGGAATCCACCCTGGGAAAGGTGGGAGCTCGTTAACAGACTATCACTGGTCTCAGTGTAGATACAAATGTGGTCCAAATTAGATATCAATGGCTGACCAGCAACCAGGTATTTTAAGAAAAATCATCTTCAGCCAGAGCTTGGCCCAGTGGGCAGATATGTCGACATGCAGTGTCAGAATCACACAGCACAATGTACTGATGATGCTGACAACTGGCCTGCATCCCAGTAACCATGCATCTGCACCCTGGACTGGATGCTGGGAGAAGACGTTAAAAAGCTGTCAGTCTGATACACTATCTTGAGTCTCACAAAGAAACCTCTGAAACCATATCCAATAAATGTCACCTTCATTATCAACAGTATCAAAATCAAATTTTACATCTCTGGATAACCAGAGATTAATACATGGTTCACCCAACAGACTGCATCTGAAGAAAACAGCAGCAAACAGCAGTCCAAGAAGCACGTTAATAACTAAACTTGGCGGATTCTGCCTGGTGTATGTCACCACACACATATTGTACTGGCACACCGTAAATGTAAGTTTTGACCTAACGCCTCATCAAAGCTTCCTGATCTCACACACATCACTCCCTCACACACTCAAGAATTGATGAAAATTTACAAACTTGGTGAAACAGGAATCATACTACAGGCCCTTCAGCCCTTGACGTCCTGCCGACCTTTTATCCTGATCTAAGATCAGACTAACCTACATACCTTTAATTATGCGATCATACATGTGCCTATCCACACTCCCACACTCTCTGTGTAAAGAACCTACCTCGGACATCTCCCATAAATATTCCTCCAATTACCTTACAATCATGTCCCCTCATGACAGCCATTTCCGTCCTGGGAGAAAGTCTCTGGCTATCCACTCTATCTATGCCTCTTATCATCTTGTCCACCTCTATCAAGTCATGCTCCATTCTTCTTCATTCCAATGAGAAAAACAACCTAGTTCTCTGAATTTTCTTTGCAAGACCTGCCCTCCAGTCCAAGCAGCGTCCTGATAAATTTCCTCAGTACACTCACCAACGCTTCCACATGTTTCCTATAATGAGGCGACCAGTACAGAACACAACATTCTAAGTGTGATCTCACGAAGGTTCTATACAGCTGCAGCATAACCTCACCGCTTAAACTCAATCCCCTGCTAATGAAAACATCATCTGGATTCTTAAGAACCTTATCAATGTGGGTGGGAACTTTGTGGGAGCAATGACATGGATCATCAGATCCCCCTGTTCTTCCACAATGTAAGAACCTTGCATTTAACCGTGTATTATGCATTCAAATTTGACCTTCCAAACTGAATTGCTTCACACTTTTCCAGGTTGAACTCGAACTGTCTCTTATCAACTCAGTTCTGCATCCTGTCAACGTCCCGTGCAAACTACAATAGCCCTCCAAACTACCCACAATTCCACCAAGCTTTGTTAAATTGAAACATCTTATTAATCCACCTTCCCTCTTCAACATCGAAGTCATTTATAAAAATCACAAACAACAGTGGCGGTTTGTGGATGCTGGTGAGGGCGAGGTTGGGGGCGGTGTGTGGATGCTGGTGAGGGTCAGGCTGGGGGCGGTGCGTGGACAGTGGTGAGGGTCAGGCTGGGAGCGGTGTGTTGGGGGCAGTCATGGTCAGGCTGTGTGCGGTGTGTGGATGGCGGTGAGTGTGAGGTTGGGGGTGGTGTGTGAACAGCTGTGAGGGTCAGGCTGGGGGCGGTGCGGGACAGTGGTGAGGGTAGGGTTGGGAGCGGTGTGTGGGGGGCAGTGAGGGTCAGGAAGGTGGTGGTGTGTGGATGGTGGTGTGGGTCAGGAAGGGGGCGGTGCGTGGACGGCAGTGAGGGTCAGGCTGGGGGTGGTGTTTGAACAGCGGTGAGGGTCAGGCTGGGGATGCAATGTGGACGGCGGTGAGGGTCAGACTAGGGGCAGATTGTGAACAGCGGTGGGGGTCAGGCTGAGGGCAGTCTTGAACAGCGGTCAGCGTCAGTCTGGATGGTGTGTGTGGGCGGAAGTGAGGGTCTGGCTGGGGGCGGTGCGTGGATGGCGTTGAGGGTCAGGCTGGGGACGGATTGTGGACGGTGGTGAGGGTCAGACTTGGGGCGGATTGTGAACGGCGGTGAGGGTCAGACTGGGGGCAGATTGTGAACGGCGGTGAGGGTCAGGCTGAGGGCAGTGTTGAATGGCGTCCAGCGTCAGTCTGAATGGTGTGTGTGGATGGCAGTGAGCGTCAGGCTGGGGGCAGTGCGTGGACAGTGGTGAGGGTCAGGCTGAGGGTGGGGTGTGGGCGGAGGTGAGGATTAGGCTCGGAACGGATTGTGGACAGCGGTGAGGGTGAGGCTGGGGGCAGATTGTGGACAGCGATGAGGGTCAGGCTGGGGGCAGTACTGATCGGCGGTGAGGGTCAGGCTGGGCCGGTGTATGGACGGCAGTGAAGGTCAAATTGGAGATGGGGTCAAACGTCGATTAGGGTCAGGTTGGGGGCCGTGTTGAATGGAGCTGAGGTTCAGGTGGGGGGCGATGTGTGGATGGCGGTGACGGTCAGGCTGGGGGCGGTCTGCGGAAGGCAATGAGGGTCAGAACGGGGCAGTGTGTGGGCAGCGGTGAGGTTCAGGCTGGGGGAGGTGATTACACGGCAGTGAGGTTCAGGCTGGGGCCAGTGTGTGGACGGTGGTGAGGGTCAGGCTGGTGGCAGTGTTGGACGGCAGTGAGGGTCAGGCCGTGAGAGGTGGGTGGACGGCAGTGAGGGTCAGGCTGGATCAGTGTGTGAACGGCAGTGATGGTGATGCTGGAAGCGGTGTGTGCACCGCCATGAGGTTAAGGCTGTGGGCGATAATGGAAGGCAGATTGTCAGGCTGCTGGCGGTGTATGGATGCCAGTGAGGGTCAGGTTGGGGGCGGTGTGTGGATGGCAGTGAGGGTCAGGCTGGGAGCATTGTGGGGGGGGCTAGTGAGGGTCAGGCTGCGGTCTGTATGTGAATGGCAGTGAAGTTCAGGCTGTGGTCGTTGTGTGGATTTCGGTGAGGGTCAGGATGGGGACGGTGTGTGGACGGCAGTGAGGGATATAAGTAGAAGCCTGGGCACGGCAGGCCAGTGAGTCAGACTTCAGTGATCGGTAATTTGCTGCAGGTGAATCTGAAGGATAGGATGTACATGTATTTGCAGAGATATGGAATAATTACTGACAGTCTGCATTGAAACAGTTGGCGAGAGAGTAAGAGTGGAGGGTTGTTTTCAGATTGAAGGCTTGTGACCAGCGGTGTTCCCCAGGGATCAGTTCTGGGTCCACATTTATTTGCCATTCACATGAATGATTTCGATGAGAATATGGAAAGTTTGGTTTGTAGGTTTGCGGGTGAAACTAAAAATGATGTTAAAGTGGAAAACAATAAAGGTTATGTACGATTCCAAAGAGATCTAGATCAATTGGGTGAATGGCTGAAGAGTGGCAGATGGAGTTTAATCTGAATAAATGCAAGATAATACATTTCCATAAAACAAACAAGGGCAGGAATTACACTCATTAAAAGTCAGGCCTTGAGAAGTGATATAGAACAAAGAGACCCAGGGGTTCAGGTCTTTGAAATTTGTGTCACATTTAGACAAGGTGGTTAAGCTAGTGTTTAGCACATTTGTCTTCATTGCTCAGACCTTTGAGTGCAGGAGTTGGGACGTTATGTTGAGGTTGTACAGGATGTTGGGGAGGCCACTTCTGGAATTCTGTGCTCAGTTCTGGTTGTGCTGTTATAGGATAGTGATGGTAATGGGTGGTTTCAGTTATAAGGAGAGGCTGGGACTTATTTTCACTGGTGTGTAGGAGGTTGAGGGGTGACCTTAGTAGAGGTTTATAAAATCATGAGTCGTCGAGGGTAATGTGAATGGCAGGTGCCCATTCCAGAAAGAGGTGTGATTCAAGAATGGGCTGCATAATTTTACAGGTGAGGGGAGAATAGGCTTTAAAAAGATATGAGAGATTTTTAAATTAATTTTTACACCCAGTAGGTTAATGTGTTGAATGAACATCTAGAGGAGTGGTAGCCGTAACTGCAACTGCTGGGCAGCACGGTAGCTCCGAGGTTAGCACTGCCGCCTCATAGCCCCAGGGGTTTAGAGTTCAATTCCAGCCCTCCAGCGACTCTCTGTGTGGACTTTGCTCATTCTCCCCGTGTCTGTGTGGGTTTCCTCCCACAGGTAAGTGGGACATGCTAAATTGCTCATACTGTTCATAGGTGTGTATGTTAGGTGCAGTAGTGCGGGGTAAATGTAGGGGAATGTGTCTGGGTGGATTTGTTGGGCAAATGGCCTGTTTCCACCCAGCAGTGATTCTGCGAGGAAGTCATTTAAGTTTGGTACCGAATAGGAAATGTTTGGTTGCATGTGGACCAAGGGGAGTTAGGTGAGATTAGCTCAGTTTGGAATTATGGTTGACATTGATTGATTGGACCACAGGGTATGTTTCCGTGCTATCTAACATTAAGATTCTAATTCTTGCTATCTTTGCGTTCCTCCCTCTGCACAACTCTCCCTATTACTGTCAACTCATGCAGCATCACAATTTTTCCTTATCTCTAATAATTCCTCGACAGCCTCAGAACCCTCCCTAACTCTAATCCCCGAGAGTCTCTCAATGCTCTGCTGTATGTGCCTTTCTTTACTTCCAGCCTTGAGGATTCCCCATCTTTATTTCTCATTTGATGACGGCCCTTTCAGATTCCTGTGCCAAGCTCCAGAATTTCCTCCAAAATCTCTCTGTCTCACTTTCTTCCCAAACACATTGAACAATCATGTGTCACCTATTTTAATATCACCTTTTCTGACCTGGTTTCAAATGTGGCCTGTCATATTCCTTTATTAAGTACCTCAAGGTTTACAGCACAGAAAAAATAGGGTCCGTGGGCCGTTGAGTCTGTGCCAGTAAAGAAAACTACCAGCTTACTATCCTAGTCCATTTTCCAATACCTGCTCCATCGCGTTGTCTGCCTTGCCATCGCAAGTGTGCACCGAAATACATCTTAAATGCTATCGGAATTTCTGTGTCTCCCACCCTTACAGACAATGAGGTTTAGTGCAACTGTTGCTCTGTGATGACATCACCCACAGGAACACAGAGCTGCTAGGTCTGTGCAAACCAGAGATCACCCACACATTGGGAAGAATGGCAGGGTCCCCGAGAGGGGGCATGGGAGATTTACTAGGATGGTTCAAGGAATGGGAGATTTTAGTAGAGTATTTTTATTTTTTTTTACGCTATTCATTTTTATGATATTGGTGTTGCAGATACATAGAGAATATCAATCTACAACAGATGGACTCTCCTTCTCCCTGTCCCCTTGCCTGGGCTGTGCAAACCTTCAGGTTAAACCACCACCAGCCATCTCTCCCTAATGAGAGGGCAACCCTATTGTCTGGTAGGGCAATGCTGTTTTTAACTTTTACACAGTGATGCCACGGTGCCTCGGGGTTGGGGAGGGGGAATGCTGAAGGTGGTGGATGGGAATCCACTCAGGCAAAGTGCCTTGTGCTGGAGGATGTTCACGTTCTTTAATATTGTTGGGGGCTGCACTGTTGCAGACAAGTGGAGAATGTTCCAACACAACCCTGATGTGCACCTTATAGAGAGCAAACAGACATTGGGGAATCAGGAGTTTGGGGAAACTGATATTGTTCTCCTTGTAGCAAAGGAAATTGAGGGTGAGCTGTGACAAAGGGGTTTACAAAAGTTACACGTTACAATAATAAACCTTACACCCATCAGCTAATTATACAAGGATTTCAGGACACATTGAAGGTTTGGGGAGATCGATTGAGAGAATCACCCACAATGTCTTATTGATCAGGCACAGTGGCAGCATGGAAGGAACGAAAAGGAAGCAAATCCTACTCTCCGAATCTCACTGACGCTTGGAACGTTCTGTCCCATGTGTCAAAGATCTGCCCTGTTCAGTCACATGAATTCCCACGGTGGAAACTCATGGAAACCCACATAAGTCTCCCCCTGAATTGACTGCGGACCTCCTCAAGGGGTAATGTCTACAGTCATGCTGGTCCAGGAGGAGGAGATGGTGAGAGTTTCTAACCCGAACTGACACTGACGGATTTTATAATCTTATACTACAGGATATTACAGGTGGGCATTCAGATTGTAATCTCAGTAGCTGTAACGCCAAACTCTGACAGAATTACTCAATTCATCAGGACCTGGATATTCACACTGGATATTTTGTGTTCCAGCTCATTCCCATTTGCTGCATAAAAGTTCTCCTTTGAATCACCCCGATTCTCTCAATCGATCTCCCCAAACCTTCAATGTGTCCTGAAATCCTTGTATAATTAGCTGATGGGTGTAAGGTTTTTATTATAACGTGTAACTTTTGTAAACCCCTTTGTCACAGCTCACCCTCTATTTCCTTTGCTACAAGGAAAACAATATCAGTTTCCCCAAACTCCTGATTCCCCAATGTCTGTTTGCTCTCTATAAGGTGCACATCAGGGTTGTGTTGGAACATTCTCCACTTGTCTGCAACAGTGCAGCCCCCAACAATATTAAAGAACGTGAACATCCTCCAGCACAAGGCACTGTGCCTGAGTGGATTCCCATCCACCACCTTCAGCATTCCCCCTCCCCAACGCCGAGGCACCGTGTCATCACTGTGTAAAAGTTAAAGACAGCATTGCCCTACCAGACAATAGGGCTGCCCTCTCATTAGGGAGAGATGGCTGGTGGTGGTTTAACCTGAAGGTTTGCACAGCCCAGGCAAGGGGACAGGGAGAGAAGGAGAGTCCATCTGTTGTAGATTGATATTCTCCATGTATCTGCAACACCAATATCATAAAAATGAATAGCGTAAAAAAAATAAAAATACTCTACTAAAATCTCCCATTCCTTCAACCATCCTAGTAAATCTCCCATGCCCCCTCTCGGGGACCCTGCCATCCTTCCGAATGTGTGGGTGAACTCTGGTTTGCACAGACCGAGCTGCTCTGTGTTCCTGTGGGTGATGTCATCACAGAGCAACAGTTGCACTAAACCTCATTGTCTGTAAGGGTGGGAGACACAGAAATCCCGATAGCATTTAAGATGTATTTAGGTGCACTCTTGCGATGCCAAGGCCGATAACGCGATGGAGCAGGTATTGGAAAATGGTCTAGGAAATTTAGCTGGTAGTTTTCTTTACTGGCACAGACTCAACGGCCCACAGAGCCTTTTTTCTGTGCTGTAAACCTTGAGATACTTAATATAGGAATATGACAGGCCACATTTGAAACCAGGTCAGAAAAGGTGATATTAAAATAGTTGACACATGATTGGTCAATGTGTTTGGGAAGAAAGTGAGACAGAGAGATTTTGGAGGAAATTCTGGAGCTTGGCGCAGGAATCTGAAAGGGCCGTCATCAAATGAGAAATAAAGATGGGGAATCCTCAAGGCTGGAAGTAAAGAAAAGCACATACAGCAGAGCATTGAGAGACTCGCGGGGATTAGAGTTAGGGAGGGTTCTGAGGCTGTTGAGGAATGATTAGAGAAAAGGAAAAATTGCGATGCTGCATGAGTTGACAGTAATAGGGAGAGTTGTGCAGAGGGAGGAATGCAAAGATAGCAAGAATTAGAATCTTTATGTTATATAGCACGGAAAAATACCCTGCGGTCCAATCAATCCATGTCAACCATAACTCCAACATGAGCCAATCTCACCTAACTCCCCTTGGTCCACATGCAACCAAACATTTCCTATTAGGTACCTAACTAAAATGACTTCCTCGTAGAATCACTTCTGGATGGAAACAGGCCATTTGCCCAACAAATCCACCCAGACACATTCCCCTACATTTACCCCGCACTACTGCACCTAACATACACATCTCTGAACAATATGGGCAATTTAGCATGGCCAACTTACTTGTGGGAGGAAACCCACACAGACACGGGGAGAATGTGCAAAGTCCACTGGCAACCGGGGTGGTACCAGGGGACTGGAGAGTAGCGAATGTTGTGCCCCTGTTCAAAAAGGGGAATAGGGATAACCCCGGGAATTACAGGCCAGTTAGTCTTACTTCTGTGGTAGGCAAAGTAATGGAAAGGGTACTGAGGGATAGGATTTGCGAGTATCTGGAAAGACACTGCTTGATTAGGGACAGCCAGCACGGATTTGTGAAGGGTAGGTCTTGCCTTACAAGTCTTATTGAATTCTTCGAGGAGGTGACCAAGCATGTGGATGAGGGTAGAGCAGTAGATGTAGTGTACATGGATTTTAGTAAGGCATTTGATAAGGTTCCCCATGGTAGGCTTATGCGGAAAGTCAGGAGGCATGGGATAGAGGGAAATTTGGCCAATTGGATAGAAAACTGGCTAACCGGTCGAAGTCAGAGAGTGGTGTTAGATGGTAAATATTCAGCATGGAGTCCAGTTACAAGTGGAGTTCCGCAGGGATCAGTTCTGGTTCCTCTGCTGTTTGTAATTTTTATTAATGACTTAGATGAGGGAGTCGAAGGGTGGGTCAGAAAATTGGCAGATGATACAAAGATAGGTGGAGTTGTGGACAGTGAGGAGGGCTGTTGTCGGCTGCAGAGGGACTTAGATATGATGCAGAGCTGGGCTGAGGAGTGGCAGATGGAGTACAACCCTGCCAAGTGTGAGGTTGTCCATTTTGGAAGAACAAATAAGAATGCGGAATACAGGGTTAATGGTAGGGTTCTTGGTCAGGTGGAGGGACAGAGGGATCTTGGGGTCTATGTACATAGATCTTTGAAGGTTGCCACTCAGGTGGATAGAGTTTGTAACAAGGCCTATAGAGTATTATCGTTCATTAGCAGAGGGATTGAATTCAAGAGTCGTGAGGTGATGTTGCAGCTGTACAGGACTTTGGTTAGGCCACATTTGGAGTACTGTGTGCAGTTCTGGTCGCCTCACTTTAGGAAAGATGTGGAAGCTTTGAAGAGGGTGCAGAGAAGATTTACCAGGATGTTGCCTGGAATGGAGAGTAGGTCATACGAGGATAGGGTGAGAGTTCTCGGCCTTTTCTCGTTGGAACGGCGAAGGATGAGGGGTGACTTGATAGAGGTTTATAAGATGATCAGAGGTATAGATAGAGTAGACAGTCAGAAACTTTTTCCCCGGGTGCAACAGAGTGTTACAAGGGGACATAAATTTAAGGTGAAGGGTGGAAGGTATAGGGGAGATGTCAGGGGTGGGTTCTTTACCCAGAGAGTGGTGGGGGCATGGAATGCGCTGCCCGTGGGAGTGGTAGAGTCAGATTCATTGGCGACCTTTAAGCGGCATTTGGATAGGTACATGGATGGGTGCTTAATCTAGGATAGAAGTTCGGCACAACATCGTGGGACGAAGGGCCTGTTCTGTGCTGTATTGTTCTATGTTCTATGTTCTATGTCCACACAGACAGTCGTTTGAGGGCTGGAATTGAACTCGAATCCCTGGTGCTATGAGGCAGCAGTGCTAACCTCTGAGCTACCCTGCTGCCCAGCAGTTGCATTTACAGCTACCACTCCTCTGAATGTTCATTCAACACATTAACCTACTGGGTGTAAAAATTAATTTAAAAATCTCTCATATCATTTTAAAGCCTTTTCTCCCCTCACCTGTAAAATTACGCAGCCCATTCTTGCATCACATCTCTTTCTGGAATGGGCACCTGCCATTCACATTACCCTCGACGACTCATGATTTTATAAACCTCGACCACGGTCATCCCACAACCTCCTACACACCAGTGAAAATAAGTCCCAGCCTCTCCTTATAACTGAAACCACCCATTACCATCACCATCCTATAACAGCACAACCAGAACTGAGCACAGTATTCCAGAATTGGCCTCCCTAACATCCTGTACAACCTCTACATAACGTCCCAACTCCTGCACTCAAAGGTCTGAGCAATGAAGACAAATGTTCTAAACACTAGCTTAACCACCCTGTCGAAATGTGACACAAATTTCAAAGACCTAAACCCCTGGGTCTCTTTGTTCTATATCACTTCTCAAGGCCTGACTTTTAATGAGTGTAATTCCTGCCAATGTTTGTTTTATGAAAATGTATTATCTTGCATTTATTCAGATTAAACTCCATCTGCCACTCTTCAGCAATTCACCCAATTGATCTAGATCTCTTTGGAATCGTACATAACCTTTGTTGTTTTCCACTTTAACATCATTTTTAGTTTCACCCGCAAACTTACAAACCAAACTTTCCATATTCTCATCGAAATCATTCATGTGAATGGCAAATAAAAGTGGACCCAGATCTGATCCCTGGGAACACCGCTGGTCACAGGCCTTCAATCTGAAAACAACCATCCACTATTACTCTCTCGCCAACTGTTTCAATGCAGACTGTCACGAATCATTCCATATCTCTCCAAATACATGTAAATCCTATCCTTCAGATTCACCTGCAGCTAATTACCGATCACTGAAGTCAGACTCACTGGCCTGCCGTGCCCAGGCTTCTACTTATATCCCTCACTGCCGTCCACACACCGTCCCCATCCTGACCCTCACCGAAATCCACACAATGACCACAGCCTGAACTTCACTGCCATTCACATACCGACCACAGCCTGACCCTCACTAGCCCCCCACAATGCTCCCCGCCTGAGCCTCACTGCCATCCACACATCGCCCCCCACCTGAACCTCAGCTCCATTCAACACGGCCCCCAACCTGACCCTAATAGACGTTTGACACCATCTCCAATTTGACCTTCACTGCCGTCCATATACCGGCCCAGCCTGACTCTCACCGCCGATCAGCACCGCCCCCAGCCTGACCCTCATCGCTGTCCACAATCTGCCCCCAGCCTCACCCTCACCGCTGTCCACAATCCGTCCCCAGCCCGACCCTCAACGACATCCACGCACCGCCCCCAGCCTGACCATCACTGCCGTCCACACACACCATCCAGACTGACGCTGACCGCTGTTCAAGACTGCCCTCAGCCTGATCCTAACTGCCGTTCACAATCTGCCCCTAGTCTGACCCTCACCGCCGTCCACATTGCATCCCCAGCCTGACACTCACCGCTGTTCACACACCATCCCAGCCTGACCCTCACTGCCGTCCATGCACCACCCCCAGCCTGACCCTCACTACCGTCCACGCACTGCCCCCTTCCTGACCCACACCACCATTCACACACCGCCCCAAGCCTGACCCTCACTGACATCCACACACCACCCCCTTCCTGACACTCACTGCCCCTCACACACCGCTCCCAGCCTCACCCTCACCAATGTCCACGCACCGCCCCCAGCCTGACCCTCACAGCTGTTCACATACCACCCCCAGCCTCACCCTCACCGCCATCCACACGCCGCACACAGCCTGACCCTGATTGCCCCCACACACCGCTCCCAGCCTGATCCTCACCACTGTCCACGCACTGCCCCCAGCCTGACCCTCACCATCATCCACACACCGCCCCAACCTCGCCCTCACCGACATCCACAATTCGCCACTGTTGTTTGTGATTTTTATAAATGACTTCGATGTTGAAGAGGGAAGGTGGATTAATAAGATGTTTCAATTTAACAAAGCTTGGTGGAATTGTGGGTAGTTTGGAGGGCTATTGTAGTTTGCACGGGACGTTGACAGGATGCAGAACTGAGTTGATAAGAGACAATTCGAGTTCCACCTGGAAAAGTGTGAAGCGATACAGTTTGGAAGGTCGAATTTGAATGCATAATACACGGTTAAATGCAAGGTTCTTACATTGTGGAAGAACAGGGGGATCTGATGATCCATGTCATAGCTCCCACAAAGTTGCCACCCAGGTTGATAAGGTTCTTAAGAATCCAGATGATGTTTTCATTAGCAGGGGATTGAGTTTAAGCGGTGAGGTTATGCTGCAGCTGTATAGAACCTTCGTGAGATCACACTTAGAATGTTGAGTTCCGTACTGGTCGCCTCATTATAGGAAACATGTGGAAGCGTTGGTGAGTGTACTGAGGAAATTTATCAGGACGCTGCTTGGACTGGAGGGCAGGTCTTGCAAAGAAAATTCAGAGAACTAGGTTGTTTTTCTCATTGGAATGAAGAAGAATGGAGCATGACTTGATAGAGGTGGACAAGATGATAAGAGGCATAGATAGAGTGGATAGCCAGAGACTTTCTCCCAGGACGGAAATGGCTGTCATGAGGGGACATGATTGTAAGGTAATTGGAGGAATCTTTATGGGAGATGTCCGAGGCAGGTTCTTTACACAGAGAGTGTGGGAGTGTGGATAGGCACATATATGATCGTATAATGAAAGGTATGTAGGTTAGTCTGATCTACATAGGTCGGCAGGACGTCAAGGGCTGAAGGGCCTGTACTATGATTCCTGTTTCACCAAGCTTGTAAATTTTCATCAATTCTTGAGTGTGTGAGGGAGTGATGTGTGTGAGATCAGGAAGCTTCGATGAGACGTTAGGTCAAAACTTACATTTACGGTGTGCCAGTACAATATGTGTGTGGTGACATTCACCAGGCAGAATCCGCCAAGTTTAGTTATTAACGTGCTTCTTGGACTGCTGTTTGCTGCTGTTTTCTTCAGATACAGTCTGTTGGGTGAACCACGTATTAATCTCTGGCTATCCACAGAGATGTAAAATTTAATTTTGATACTGTTGATAATGAAGGTGACATTTATTGGATATGGTTTCAGAGGATTCTTTGTGAGACTCAAGATAGTGCATCAGACTGTCAGCTTTTTAACGTCTTCTCCCAGCATCCAGTCCAGGGTGCAGATGCATGGTTACTGGGATGCAGGCCAGGTGTCATCATCATCAGAACGTTGTGCTGTGTGATTCTGACACTGCATGTCGACACATCTGCCCACTGGGCCAAGCTCTGGCTGAAGATGATTTTTTTAAAAAAAACCTGGTTGCTGGTCAGCCATTGATATCTAATTTGGACCACATTTATATCTACACTGAGACCAGTGATAGTCTGTTAACGAGCTCCCACCTTTCCCAGGGTGGATTCCAAATTATTTGTTATGAAGAAATGTTTGACTGACTGCCCTGACCCAGGTTAGCAACTCTTTGCACAGATTTAGCAGCAGGTCAGTGTGTCACTCAGCATCACAGGCAACTGTGAATTCCAGTAACACTGTAAATGATTCCAAACCTTTTGGAAGCCAGTTTTAGCGAAGCTCATTGCAATGTGTTGAGTTTACTGACCCGAACAATAATCAGCTGTTAACTATGTTTCATGAATTGGGCAAAAATGAGATGTGAAGTATTATTATTCAACTGAACTATAATTTCTGAAAAGAATTAGGTCGATTCTATCCTTATGGGAGTAAAGTATAAATTCCTGTCAAGTTTTTGTAACACAAAAATAAAGAATGCACATTTTATTTTATATCGAATAATGAACATGGTGTTCAAGGTTTGTGAGAAGTTTTGTAGCTCGGGTGCTCGTTGTTGTGGTTCTGTTCGTCGAGCTGGGAATATGTGTTGCAGACGTTTCGTCCCCTTTCTAGGTGACATCCTCAGTGGTTGGGAGCCTCTTGTAAAGCGCTTCTGTGATCTTTCCTCCGGCATTTGCAGTGGTTTGAATCTGCCGATTCCAGTTGACAGTTTCAGCTGTCCATTGCAGTGGCTGGTATATTGGGTCCAGGTCGATGTGCTTATTGATTGAATCTGTGGATAAGTGCCAAGCCTCTAGGAATTCTCTGGCTGTTCTCTGTTTGACTTGTCCTATAATGGTAGTGTTGTCCCAGTCGAACTCATGTTGCTTGTCATCTCTGTGCATGGCTACGAAGGACAGCTGGTCGTGTCGTTTCGTGGCTAGTTGGTGTTCATGGATGCACATCGTTTGCTGTCTTCCTGTTTGTCCTATGTAGAGTTTTGTGCAGTCCTTGCATGGTATTTTGTGCACTGCATTGGTTTTGCTCGTGCTGGGTATGGGGTCTTTCTTTCTGGTAATTTGTTGTCTGAGAGTAGCTGATGGCTTGTGTGCTGTTATGAGTCCTTGTGGTCGCAGTAGTCTGGGGGTCAGTTCGAAAATGGTCTTGATGTATGGTCGTGTGGCTAGTCCATTGGGTTGCGGCATGTCCTCGTTCCTTTGTCTTTCCCTTAGGCATCTGTTGATGAAATTGCACGGGCATCCGTTTTTGGCGAATACATTGTATTGGCGTTCTTCTTCCTCTTTTTGCAGTTCTGGTGTACTGCAGTGTGTTGTGGCCGTTTTAAATAGTGTCTTGATCCAACTTCTTTTGTGTGTGTTGGGATGGTTGCTTTGGTAGTTCAGGACTTGGTCTGTGTGTGTGGCTTTCCTGTATACCTTTGTGGTGAATTCTCCGTTAGGTGTTTTCTGTACCATCACGTCTAGGAATTGGAATTGCTTGTCCTTTTCTTCCTCTCTCGTGAATCGGATTCCTGTGAGTGTGGCCTTGCAAGAACTGTTACAAACACTACATCGGAAAAACAGGCAGAAAACTAGCCACCTGGATGCATGAACAATGACGAGCCAGAAAAAAAAGACATGACCTACTCTCACTAGATCCTGACATACGGATGAGGAAGTATATCATTTTGACTGCGTCTGCTTATCCATCCAGGACAAGCCAAACAGAGACACGCAGGAGAATTCCTCGAAGAATGGTATTCCAACCAGAAATCCATCAACAACAAATCGATTTTGATTCCATCTAAAACACTCTGAGGAAATGGACCAGGCATGAAATCACCAATCACCAATACACACCACGGACTCAAGCAAAACCTAAACACTAAAATATGAAGTGGGACATAACACTATCATTTCACTGGAGACTCACTGATAATGTTCCCTAGTATAAGTCATGAACCATCTAAAAGTGAACTCTTCAACTTAGCGAGCAAACTGACATCCAGAAGAAACGTAATTTCTCTCATCCTTTCTTTAACTAAATCCTTCATTCCAGTTATCATTCCGCTTATTTGTAAAGTTATTGGTATTCTTCTGCAAAGTAATGTGGTGTCAGCCTGATTGTGTGCGTGAATGTGTGTGTGAGAGAGAGACAAAACAATCCTCTAAATCTCTGAATTACTCACCGGGCCATATGGAAAAAGAGTAAAGATAAGGACGCAGTATAGCTGAACATGTTGTTAAAAACGCTAGTTCAGCGTTGATGGTTTTAGATTTTTGGATCATTGGGATTTCTTCCAGGACAGGTGGGACCTGTACAAAAAAGACAGGTTGCATCTGAACTGGAGGAGCAACAACATCATTTGGGGAGGTTTACTAGTGCAATTCGAATGAATTTAAACTAACAAACCAGGACTTTGGTAACAAAGCAGCGGTTCAGACACTGAGTGGAAGGTCGAGATGAATACCACATCAGGCATGGCCAGTCTAATGACCATGCTGAGGGAAGGAAGCATATCAGTTCACATTGTGAGATGGAAGTTGGAATAAGTGATAGAAATAAAGCTCAGGTTTATCAAGGATTCACAAATGAGGATGGAGAGTGTGGGGGACGTGAGGGATTGAGGTGTGTGAGATCAGGAAGACAGTGCACAAGAAATTATTAAAGGGGAAAGAGGTTGGGGTGGAGTCTGGTGCGGAATTCTGTGATAAACAAGTGGCAGCAAAACACAGGAAAACTTGCTTTTAATCAAAGTGAATATCTGGGAAGGAATCTATTATGCTTCAGAGAAATAGCATCCTCATAGCTAGAAGTCTGCATTATGTTGAAGGAAAATCTGCATCGATGACATGCTGAATCTATAAAAATAGTGCAAACAGCTGGAAAAATGCTCGTGCTGTTGTTGGACAGTGGTTACACTGAGCATGTGAATTGCCCTCGATGCTCCCAGAGATGGCTTGGTTGCTGCAGGAACAGTAAGTGCTGAAGTTCCATGACATGATGCTGCTTTGTAATCTCTCCACTCACTGAGTCCAGTCAGAGGAACAAACCAGCAACTGCCATTGCTTATTGCTTCAGAAAAAATCAGACTGTTCACAGCTGCCACCGCATAGAATCATTCAACAAAGAAAAGGCCTATCACGTCTGTGTCAGCAAGTGCACATCCAAAGGCTTTATAAATGTTTGTGAGGTTACCTGCCTCAACCACCCTCCTCGGCAATGCCTTCCAGATTCACACCACCCTCCCAACTCGAAACACATTCCACAAATCCTGTCTCAATCCCCTGCCTTTCACTTTAAAACTACGTCCCATTGTTTTTGGCACTTTGACTCAGGGAAACGGCTTCTGGTTGTTCATCCTCTCCATACCCCTTATGCTCTTGTGCACCTGTACCAGGTTCCCTCCTTGACTTTTCCTGCTGCAAAGAAAAAACTAGCAAAATTATCCCTCCCCATTCATAGTTTGAGAACTCACTTGTCATATTACTTCTGACGTGCATCATCCCACATTTATGTGTGTTACATTTCATCGGCCATTTGATCTGGCTATCTGACTAATCTACTTATATGCTTCTGTAGCCTAACCCTTTCCTCCCGACTGTGAGCCACTCAGCTCACATTTGTGTCATCCACATCATTTCAATGCCCCCACCCCCATGTTCGATATGCTCACCATCGTCATTTATGAATCTTAAAACAAACCATGTGTTCCTTCCTGTTTTCCAGATGTTATTCAGAGGAAGGTTTGAGAATTCCAGTCTATGGCTTTTCTTATTTTGGTCAATTTACAGAGTGATGTGGTTTACATCTTTTATGAGGAAGCCAGAGACAATATTTTTGACAGAGTGAATTCACCTTTTACATTTTGCAACTCTGCATGTTTTATTCATAAAGCATGTAAATAATTTAGGATGAACTAGTTTTTGGCACCTTGAACTGGAACATTAGCATTTTGGAGACACTGTTCTTTGTTACATTCACTGCAATAGCCAGTGCTGAAGAAATGTTTCATCTGCAGGATGGACACGGACTAATTCATTGTTAGTTTAAATCAGCGAGTGTGATGAGGATGAATATTCAATTAAATTCTATGTTATGGACAAACCGCAGGAGATCAACTCATATTCTCATGCCTACCTTGAATTGGAAGCAAATACATACTGTAATAAAATCAAAAATGTTGAAACACCACACCAGATGAGAAAAATAACATGTCGTCTCCACTTGATGGGGATACAGAAATATCGAGTAAATGTGCAATCTGAACAACTATGAAGTAATAGAAAAAAAGAGTACACGAAATAATTTCTTAATATTGAATGGAAACCAGATCTCGACTTTCCTGAACAGTGACGTTTGTGCACCCAATCCCGCTTCCCCAAAAACAAGATTTTTCCTGTCACTCAAACTTCTTGTGCCATTCTTCCTCCTCCGTCCTAGTCTTTCCTGATACTCCTACTTCCCTTGCACTACCCCTTCTACTGCTACATTCCCTTCCACTGATGATCTCCCTTTACACCCTCCTTCTGCCTCTCCCACTGTAAGTTACACCAAATTCACAGTGACTCCCTCTTCATCTGACCATCGCATTCACTTTTTGCTTTCCAACTGGGATGATGGGAGCTGCTGGCTTCTGTGCTGTTATTGATCATCTGTGTATGATGAGATTGGTATGATCAATGTCCAACTGGAACAGTGTGTTTCTGTCACTGCCTGATGCACTGTGAACAGGATGGTTTTGTTCCTCATGGGACAGAGTGGAGTGTCTTTCTGTCTCTCTGTCACTGTGCTTAACTATACAGCTTCATCACAAGTAGTATGAATCCCTACTCAGAATCAGAATTCCATGCATCAGTTTTCCTTTAAAGGTTGTGAGTACAGTGAGCACATTGTTCGAACAAGTCGTGTTCTATCATTTTGCGTTTTAAGCATTTTCCAATGACATTTGAAGTGTGATCAGAGTAACTTCACTTGCATCAAAGTATTATTTGACTCATGTGGCATCACGGCCCCTGAGTAAACTGTGTTCAATGGGAATCGGAGGATATTCTGTCCTGGAAATTTCCTCAATGAACATTGACATCTTTCTCAGAGAATTGAGAATGCCTAATAAACTCTGCCCTTCTAGTGCCTTCCAAAACCCATGGATAATTTTGTCCTGTTAATAACATCAACATATGTTACATTTTCATAGTTTGATCTAAAATCTCAGAAACGTCCGACATTTCTGGTTGAGTGTCACGCCAAAGTATTCAGGGCGTTACAATGAGATTATGATTCAGATTATTTTCAATCAGTTACTTTCTGAGGACTGATCGTGTCATGTCAGTACCACAAACGCATCTGTCCAAACGCATCACATCTCATTGGCTCAAGGTTGCACTGCTCCCGAATTCTATTTCTTTTTCTCGCTCATTCGCCATTCTCATCAGATATGTGAGGCCCACAAGATGCAATAATACAGAGATGCCTATGACCCCTTGGAACCTGCCTCCCCACCCGTGTGCAGCACGCTGACTGCATCCACTCCTCCAAATGCACTTCCTGTCGTATCTCTCACCATCCCATCGTTCAGATCAGACAATTTGTCAATATTCAGGAAAAAAATTGAAAGAGCTGGAGAAAAACTCAGCAAATCTGGCAGAGTCTGAGCAAAGATGCACAGATTTAAAATTTGACTTTTCAGAAACGTCACATCATAACCAATATGTTAACTCTGTTCGTTTCTGCAGATAATTTCTCGTCTTTTATTTTTCGTTTCACCACTATTTTCAGTTTGTATCTCATTTTGATATCATTTTATCTCATGTTTCTTGACAGGTCCATATGTTGACCTTGGTTGTATTTGGACACTGTAGTCCTTTCCTGTTCCTATTACAATTGGTTTGTCTGTGACACATGTTGTACGGCCGAAATCTGTTTCTTCTTTAAAACTCAAAGAAAAAAAAAGCATTGTTCTGAATGTCCTGTAAATCTCAGTAAATCTCACAATGTTTTGAAAAGACTTTTTAGAGGCAACTGAACTTCTTGAAATAATAAGAATCGATTTTTGATGATGGAACACTGCCCTTCATTGAACAAGCTTGCCTTCCCCTCGATAAGCTTTTAAGGCATATCACAGAATTATTACTGCAAAGGTGGAGGACACTCAACCCACTGTCTATTCCAGCTTAGAATGAGCTGTATCTCTACTGTTATTCTGTATTGTCCCCACAGACCTTCTTATTTTCTTAATAGTGCCTGCTTTTAATTGTAAGCATCCTACCAGATATGAACAATATGATCCATCTCAAACAAAAACAGGAATTGGAATGAAAGCCCGGCAGGTCTGGCCTTACCTGTGAAGTGAAATCAAAGTTAATATTTCAGGTCCGTTGACCCTACTGAACTTGTATACTCAATGATTAAGTAATGTGCATATAAAATATAGTTCACTTTATCACATTTAAAATAATCCTGTTCAGTTCACATTCGGCATTGCATCCCATTCTTGTTCATTATATATAATTCTATCTGTCAGAAAGAGCGATGATGACTGGGAAATATCATTGTACTCTATGCCGTCTCCCATTCCTCCATTGCCCCCATTCTGTCCTATCTCCCAGCCAATGACATATTCATTCGAACCTGACTCATTAATTCATAAGTCTTAATGAATAAGTTCATTGTGCTTATCACGGTTGGTTTTGGACTGAGGCCAAAATGTATAAAAATACTGCTTTTCACCAAATAAAACTATATTAGGATGTTTGTCAATTTATATTATAAACATTACTGAAGCATATTCTGTATGGAAGTTCCAAATTTTGCCTTATTGGAGCAGTGAGAGGAACTTTCAGAGAAATCCACACTTCCTGTCTATGTTCAGGGCAACTCTGTCTGTCTATGTTAAGGGCAACTGTGTTCAGTGATAGTCTGTTGGCTGGTGTTTGTTCCCGTGGAGGAGAGATCCACACAGTAACAACATCCTGATTGTGTTTCTTTTGGTGCGTGGATGGATTTGGGGAGAGATGGTACAGCATTGCAAACGTACAACAGAGCAGATTCATGTAGCCTACGGAAAAAAAAGTCCATCATTCTCCCTCACAACTGACTTCACGAGAGCAATTGATGATAGGAGATGTGACCAATAGGTGGCAATGTCAACGTTCAGTCCAGTTCAGTTCGATTGCGAACTGAATGGGCTGTATTGAAAACTGGAGCTGTTTGCTCAGTAAATGTGTTTGATGTCAGTCTCCATGCATTGTAATTGTGTCACTGGAGGGTTTCCAACTCCCATTAGTCAGTAGTTCACTCAGTGCTTTATCACACTGTAGTATCAGATGCATCAGCTCTGACAGTAACAGAGATCAGCAGCTGCGTAGCAATGGAGAGGACAGATCTGATTCTTAGAATAATGGACTTGAGCATTACAACAATGGAGATGAGGTTTTCCTTGGGTCTTGTCATGATTTCCACCATTAGGAACTTCTACCATATCGATATCAGCAGTGCTGATGATTATTCTGGGCCGGGTGGAGAGTGTGTTACTGACCTGAAATTATATTTTAAAAATGCAAAGAACAGAAGGTTCTTTTCAGAACTTAAATCAGTTGGGAAATAGTGTGAATAATGTTGGTGGCAGGGAAGTGAGCATTGCAGGGGAAGAGGACTCAGTTGAATCGATGGAGAAAGAGAGTGATAGAAGAAAAAGAACAAACAATGGGAATGATGATCAGCTGGCATGGAAACCAAATGGGAGATTTACCTCATTTATTTTTCGCCCTTCTCATCTTCCAAAATATCTTGTAAATACAGGTATCCCCTGCTTTCCAAAAGTTTACTTTTCGCCACCTCCCTTTCCAAAAAACCTACATTACGACTTGTTTTCGCTAATCACAAGAAATCCAACGAAGATTTTCACTTTCACGAAGGAAGCTGACTTATTTTCCCATCAAATTACTGCTTCTTCACTTTACACCATATCAGCTTACGAACGGAACACTGCACTTACAGATAGCGAGGGAAACCTGTCCATGTCTTAGACCATGTTTAAAGCGATTTGATCTCCTTGTCTCTCTTCCCTGAGTGTGGTCATTTTCTTATATTCCTGAATGGGATATAGGTATCACTGGCTGGGCCAGCATTATTTCACTTTTCTAGCTGCTCTTGAGAAGACCGTGAGCCACTGTAGTCCACGTGTTTGATCTGATCTGATTTGATTTATTTTAATCAAATGTGCAATGGAAATATTTGCTGTGTGAGTAGTGCAGGAACATGATAGTAAACAAGAAAACGCAACTCATGGGGTACTTCGACGAGTGAGGCATATAAGGCTAAAGCTGCACAGGAGATTTGCAAAGCAAGATCGCGATTAGCAAGACTAGTATTATGTGAAAAGTGAGAGATGCCAATTCCGCACTCTAATTACGGTAGGGAAGAAGGTGTTCCTGAGTATGCTGGTTCACGTTTTCAAGTCTCTCCACCTTCTCCCTGTTGGAAGAGGCTGCAGGAGATCAATACCGGATTGGGAGAGATTTTTTTCCGTTATCAGCCTTTCGGCTACAATGACAAGGACAAATAGGCGGAAGGTTGTCTTCAGTGATGGTCTGGGCTGTGCACACAGCCGCCTGTAGTTTCTTATTGTCCTGGGCACAACAGTTACCATGTCACGCGAATAGAATGCGGTCAGTTGCCAGTATACAGAGTATTGGGAGACGGGCAGTTCTAAAATAGTTAGACGTAACAATTGGCTGATAATGGATACCTAAGTTCTGGTTGCTGTTTTGACAACAATTGAAAGTTCACCAATAAATTTAAACAATGCCCATGACAGCAAAACCCAGTTCAGTTAATTGTGTTGGCAATATCAAACCAATGAGCCATCATCTGCTTCAATTTAATGGGGAGGCCATCACCATCACAACGAGTTAAATAGAGTCAGACACATAGGGAAGGAGAGAGAGAGAACACAGCGCGAGAAACAGATGGAGAATCAGTCAAAGAGATGAAGGAAACAAAACAAGGAAACAGACAGTCACATGAACAGGGAGAAGGGGAGAGGGGAAATTCAGGGAAAGAAACAAAAGAATGAGACAAACAGTGAGAGACAAAGGACACAGGGAGCTGTGGGTGGGTTCACAGGGAGCTGGGGGTGAGCAATGGGAGGTGCTGGGGTGAGGATGGGGGGAGAGCTGGGAATGAGCACTGGAGGGAGCTGGGGGGATGCAGGTGAGGATTTATTGTTACCTGTACCAAGCTGTACAGGCAGATCATAGTAAGCAAGGATGTCCACAACAATGGCTGTAAAACATATCTGAGAGGCAGGTAGGTTATGCTGCACATGGCGTACGCTAGGCCAGATCAACTTGAACAAGATCAGCATTATTTGAGATGAGAGAGCCCATCCATCAGTCTCATAACAGCTGGGAAGAAGCTGTTCCTGAGCCGGCTGCTCCGTGTTTTCAATCATCTGTATCTTCGAGGCTGATGGAAGAGGTTGTAGGAGATCATTCCTGGGTCGTGATGGGTCTTTGATAATGTTAGAACAAAGAACGTTCCAACACAGCAGCAGGCCTTTCAGCGTTTCAATCCTGCGCCGATCCAGTTCCTCTATCTAAACCTGTCGCCTATTCTCTAAGAATCTGTCTCCCTTTACTCTCTGTCCATTAATGTATATTTCCAGAAAGAGGTTAAATGGAACATCACTGGCCACAGTTCTACATTTTGACAAACTCACTTCCCCTACTACTCTATGCCTCCTGTTGCGCAGCCAGTTCTTTATCCACGGAGCGGGCACACCCTGGACCCCATACAACGTCACTTCCTCCATAGCCCGGCCTTGACAAAAGTTATCGAATGCATTCCTGAAGGCCATTTACATGACACCAACAGCCCTTAACTCATCAATCAACTTTGTCACGATCTCTTACACGTGTTTGTAAGACATGACCTTCCCTGCACAAAACCATGTTGTCTATCACTGATAAGACCATTTTCATCCAAATAGGAATGGATCCTATCCCTCAGTATCTTCTCCAGCAGCTTCAACTGACGTCAGGCTCACTGGTCTATATTTAACTCGATTATCCCTGTTACCCTTCTTGAACAAGGGGATTGACAATTCTCCAGTCCTCGGGACCTCAGCCATGTTCATGGATGCTACAAAGATATCTGTCAAGACATTAGCTATTTCCTCACTCCCTTCCCTCAGTAATCTGGGATAGATGTTCACAACCTTTCTGCAGCAACGAGCCGTGTAAATTGAGACAATGGTTGAGAGGTTGGAGTCCCTCATAGTCTGGGCTGTGCACTCAAGCTTCTGTAGTTTCTAACGGTCCTGGGCAGAGCAGTTGCCACACCAGGCCGTTGTGCACCCGGACACTCCGCTCTCAATGGTGCATTTATCGAAGTTGCGCATGCTGAATTTCGTGAGCCACCTGAGGAAGTTAAGGCGTTGTTGAAAACTCTTGACTGTCACACCTATGTGAAAAATCCAGGTTAGCTTGTCAGTTATCATCATGCCGAGCAACCTGACGCTCTGCACTCCCGCAACCGTTGTTGTAGATGGGGCGTGTTCCTCTCCTTTCTTTCTGAAGTCAATGATCAGTCCTTTACTTTTACGGAATTTGAGAGAGGTCATTATCATTACACCATGCCACCAAGCCCCCATCTCCTTACTGTATTCAGACTCACCGTTGTTTGATATCCCTTCTGCTTTGGTGACGTCTTCAGCGAACTTCCAGCTGACGTTGTTTGGAATTTGGCAACACAGCCGTGTGTGTACAGGGAGTAGAGAAGGGGTCTGAGGATGCATCCTTGGGGTATCCAGTGTTGAGTGTGATTGTGGTCGAGGTGCAGATACTTATCTTCACCGATTGTGATCTGTGGGTCTGAAAGCGGGAGATCCATTTGCAGAGGGTGGAGCCGCGACTAAGGTCACAGAATTTTGAGATCAGTCTGGAGGGGATAATAATGTTGAAGGTGGAGCTGTAGTCAATGAGCAGAAGTCTGGTGTAGGTGTTCTTGTTGTCCAGATGTCCCAGGGATGAGCGCAGGGATCGGAATATGACACCCGTTCTGGACCTGTTACATCAGTTGGCAAATTATAAGGGATCAGCTCAGGCTGGGAGATTGGAGGGGATGTGCGCCATAACCAGCCTTTCAAACCAGTTCATGTTTATTGAGGTTAGAGCCACTCGGCAGTAATCATTAAGGCACATTGCACGTGCTTTCTCACTTGCAAGTATTATGGTGGTCTTCTCTTGACAGCTTGCATATGAATACCTCTGCCAGTTCGTCCTCTAAGGATCTGAGTACACATCCAGGAACATCATCCAGGTCCGTCGCTTTTCTTTGACTTGTCTCTCAGGAAGACTGATCATGTCTGCAGCAGTGACAGTGAGCACAGATACATCCGAGGCTGTCGGGGCATGTTTCAGCCTGGCAGTCACACAGTCATTCATTATAGACATTTCTTCCCCCACCTCCATCCATCGTCATCAATACACAATGACATTGGTTGGTGTGAGCACCACACCGTTAGTTTCCAGACAGAGTGTCATCAATAGACTAGAATTGTGCTCCAAAATGAAGTAAACTCACAAAAAAGGGGGCAGGGTGTGCTTCTACTGAGAGTCGGTGCTGCAGGGAGTGAAGACTTTGTAGGTGTAATTCCAGTCAAGCCACTGCTTCAACCTGAATTGAGTCAAGCACCTTGAATATTGTGCCTTGTAGATGGTGGACAATCGTTAGGGAGCCAGGAAACGTCTTACACATGGACAAACTGGACAAAGGACCTAAGGGCATTTTTTCTAAGTTTGCAGATGTTGTAGTGATGGTTTGGTGGGCAGATAGTATTGTGGAAGTGGGGAGGCTGCAGAATGACTTGGGCAGTTTCGGACAGTAGGAAAACACGTGGATGATGGAACGCAATATTTAATCGTGTGAGATTATGCACTTTAGTCGATGGAATAGAGACAGACAGTATGTTCAACAGGATCCATTAAATCTGAAGCACAAAAGCATTTTGAAGCACTCGTCCTTTCTTATGGTTAATGTGCCGGGTCACTTGGCAGTTTCGAAAGAAAATGCAATGTTAGCATTCATTTCAAGGGAGCAGGAATGCAAGAGAGGAGACATACTGCTGAGAATGTAATGGGCTATCGTCAGACAGCATTTGGCATATTGTGAGCTGCTTTGGACACTGTCTCTGGGAAAATATCTTCTGGTGTTGGAGGTGATCCATCCTGGGGATGACGGCTTGTCATATGAGCGGCAGTGTGTGCACTTGATGGAACTTAGAAGAATCGCGGGGTGGCGGGGGCGAGGGGCGTCTGATTGAAACTGATCGATTACTGCAAAGATTGATACAGTCAGTATGTAGAAGATATTTCTGTTAGTCAGAGAGACAATGACAAACAGTACAGTTTCGTCATTGTCGTTCATGGGCTGAATGGCCTAAATATATTGCTATATCGCATGCCCTTTAGGTCATATGGTCTATTATTTCGTGCAGGATTGTAAGTCTCTGACCTGCTCTTGTAAACCTTGTATTTGTAAGTTGATTTTACTTCAGGTTCTGGTCAATGGTAACCCCTGTGATATGGACAGTGTGGGGATTCAGTGTCGGCTAGTAGTCCATTAATCTGTTGAATATAAACGCCCATCTGCGAGTCTCACCTGGCGGGAGTACATTATCTCTCCGATGATTGTCATTTTCAATCTGGTATTTTCGAAAGATTGATCCTGTTATGCCAGTATTATTGATTTAAAAAAAACAGATGCAATTTCTTGCAGCTGTCAGCAACAATAAGTCATCGAATACTAAACACCCTTCTAATAAGAGAAAAGTCTAAAATTTTTAATATTAGGAACATTGTTTACCTGTTCATGTTCAAATCAGTTAACCTGTTCCATCGAGATGATCAACTTGGAACTAATTTTAAAAACTCCTTTGTGGATGTGGGCATCGCTGGGTGAGGCCCAGCCTTTCTTGCCCTCTTGAGAATGTGGTGGTGAGCTACCTTCTCAAACGGCTGTAATCCACCTGCTGTGTGTTGACCCACTAGTGATTAAGTCGGGAATTCCACAGTTTTGACCCAGCAACAGTGCAGGAATGGCAATACATTTCCCATCAGTATGTTGACTGGTTTGGAAGGGAATTTGAAAGTGTGGTCTTCCCAAACGTCTACTGCGCTTGTCATTCTAGATGGAAAAGTTTGCGAGATTGGAAGGAGCTGTCTGAGGGTCTTTGGGGAATTTCTGCATTGTGTCTAGTAGATAGTGCACACTGCTACTCCTGAGCGACAGTGGTGAAGGGAGTGAATGCTTCTGGATGTGATGCAAATCAAATGGGCTTCTTTGTTCTGGATGGTGTCAAGCTTCTATCGTGTTGTTGGGGCTGCACTCATTCAGGCAAGTAAAGATTATTCCATCTCATTCCTGACTTGTGCCTTGTAGATGGTGGACCGGCTTTGGATGGTCAGTAGGTGAGTTACTCGCACAGTATTCCGAGCCTCTGATCTGCTCCTATATTTACGTGGCGAGTGCAGTTGAGGTTCTGGTCAATGATAACCCCAGTATATTTAGTTATGATAATGCAACTGAATGACAAGTGGTGACATTGATTTTATTGGTGCTGGTCATTGTCGAGATTTGTGTGACGCGTATGTTAATTGCCACTTGCCGGCCCAATCCTGGATATCGTCCAGATCTTGTTGCATTTGGGCATGAACTACTTATGTATCTGAGCAATTGTGAATGGTGCTGAACCTTGTGCAGTCATTGTCGAATACCCCCACTTCCGACCTTATGATGGAAGGAAGGTAATTGTTGGAGCAGCTGAAGATGTTTGGACCTGAGGCATTATCCTAAGAGACTGCTGCAGAGATGTTCTGGAGCTGAGATGGCTGACCTCCAAAAACAATGACCATCTTCCTATCTGTTAGGTATGAATCCAATAATGAAGTGTTGGCCCACGATCCAATTTAAACTTGGGCTCCTTGATGTCACATTTGGCAGAATGCAGCCTTGATGTCAAGGGCTGGAATTCAATTCATTTTTCTTTGTTTGACTCAAGGCTGTGATGAGGTCAGGAGCTGAGTGACCCTGGCAAAACCCAAACTGGGCATCCCTGAGCAGGTTATTACTGAACAGATACTGCGTGATAGCACTGTTGCTGACACTTCCCATTACTTTACAGATGATGATGAGTAGACTGATGAGACGGTATTTCGATGGGCTGACATTGTCCTGCGTTTAATGTACAGAACACATTTGAGCAGTTTTTCCCATTGCCCATTTGTAGTTGTACTGGAACAGCTTGGCTCGGGGAGCGGGAAGTGCTGCAGTACAACTCTTCAGCACTATTATTATCATGTAATCAGGGCCCATAGCCTTTGCAGAATCCAGTACCTTCAATTTTTTCAAGACTTTTTTTTTAGATTACTTACAGTGTGGAAACAGGCCTTTGGCCCAACAAGTCCACACCGTCCCGCCGAAGCGTAACCCACCCATACCCCTACATCGACCCCTTACCTAACACTACGGGCAATTTAGCATGGCCAATTCACCTGGCCTGCACATCTTTGGAGTGTGGGAGGAAACCGGAGCGCCCGGAGGAAACCCACGCAGACACGGGAAGAATGTTTACTCCACATAGAGAGTCACCTGAGGCGGGAACTGAACCCGGGTCACTGGCGCTGTGAGGCAGCAGTGCTAACCACTGTGCTTCCGTGCCGCCCACAAAGATATCAGTTAATCGAATTTGCTGAAGACTACTATCTGTAATGATGGGGACCACGGGAGGAGGCCGAAATGGATCATTCACTCGAAACTTCTGACTGAAGATTTCTGCGAAAGCTTCAGCTTTATCTTTTGCACTGAAGTGCTCGGCTCTTCCATCATTGTGTATAGGGATATTTGTGGAAACATCAACTCCAGTGAGTTGTTTAACTGTCCACCACTATTCACGATCGGATTAGCAAGACTGCAGAGCTTAAATCTGATGCATGAGTCGTGGGATAGCTTACATCTGTCTGTCTCTTGCTGTTTGTGCTATTTGGCACTCAGGTATATTTGTTTGGAGACCTCAGAAGATTAACATTTTATCATTATATATTCCTGGTTCTGCTCCTGGCATGCCCTCCTACACTCTCCATTGAACCAGAGTTGATCCTCTGGCTTGATGGGAATGATTGAGTGGGAGATATGCTGGTCTGTGATGTTACAGATTGTACTTGAGTACAGTTCTACTGCTATTGATGGTCCACAGTGTCTTATGGATGTTCACACTTGAGTTGCTAGATCTATTCGAAGTCTGTGCTATTTCGCATGGTGATAATGCCACACAACGCAATAGAGTTTATTCTCAATGCGACTGTGAGACTTTGTCTCCACAGAGACAGTGTGGTGGTCACTTTTACAGATACTGTCATGGACAGAAGCATCTGTAGTTTGTAGATTGGTAAGGATGAGGTCAGGTATGCTTTTTCTCCTCTCGTTCGTTCCCTCACGAGCTTCTGCAGACCCAATCAAGTAGCTATGTTCGTTAGGACCCGACAAGCGTGATCAGTAGTACTGCTGCCAAAGTACTCTTGGTGGTCGACTTTGAAATCCCCAGCCAGAATACTTCTTGTGCCCTTGCCACAATCAGTAGTTTAACATGGACGTGTACTGATTCAGCTGAGGAAGGACATTACCTGGTAATCAGTAAGAGACTTCTTTGTCCATGTTCAATCTGAAGCCATGGGACTTCATTGGGTCCGGAGGCGAATTTAGGGACTCCCAGAGCAACTACCTCTCGACCGTATCGCACTGAGCTGCTCCCTTTGCTGGATCGGTCCTGCCTTTGGAACAGGGATGGTGATGGTGGTGTCTGGGTTATATCTGACATGTATGATTCTGTGAGTATGACTATGTAAGGCTGTTGTTTGACAAGGCTGTAAGGCAGTTATCCCAATGTTGGCACTAGCCCTCAGATGATACTAAGGAAGACTGTGCAGGTTCTACTGTGATGTTTCTAATGTTGACTTTTCTGGTGCCAAGTGCGATGCCAGATGGTCCATCAGTTTCATTTCTTTGACACTTTGTAGCGATTGGTACAACTGAATGACATGCTAGACGAATTCAGAAGGCGATTGAGAGTCAATGATATTGCTTTGGCTCTGGAATCGCATGTCGGCCAGACTAGGTGAGGATGCAAGATTCCTTCATTGAAAGATATCAGCGAACCAGATGGATTTTTCTGACAATCACCAATGATTTCATTCTCATCAGTAGATTCTTAATTCCAGGGATTTAAAAAAAATGAATTGAATTCCCACCGTCTGCAGTGACAGGATGAGAACTTGTGTCCACAGAACAGGAGCTGATTTTCTGGATTGATAACCTAGCGGTAATACCATGAGGCCTGCTTGGAACCACATGTTGTACTCAGCTGCCATTTCTTGTGTTACTCTATTTTTTCATTCATTGCTTCTGTTATTCTGGAATTCCATCTTTCATTAAATACTGATTGAAAGATACGGTCATGTATGTCCTCCCGAAGCTCGAACTTCATTCAGTCTGTTTTGTTAGAACAGACACTTCAAGAAGCTGCACATCAGAGAAGAACAGGAAGTGATAATAGGTGATTGTGCATCGTACCTGTCACCGGACCAGCATGTCTGCCCAGGCAACTATTTATTGTGGGTCAGAGAACCACAGAATTATTAAATCACAGTTGGAGTTCATTCAGTCCATTTTGGGATTACAAGCTCTCCAACTGCACAATTGGAGATTGAGAGAGTACGTGGAGATAGATGGCGTGTGAGAGAAATAAACAGAGAAAAATAAAGTGAAGGGGGATAAACTGAAAGAGGATGGAAAGGGGAGCGACTGACTGATCGGGGGAGGGAGAGATGTTAGATGAAGGTGAAGTTAGATAGATCAGAAGACCGCATTAGCGTTGATAAGTACGGATAGACAGAAGTTACAAGTTTTATTTAGAATTTCCTCTGGACTGCAAGCCTTTTGTCTAGGCGCCAAACCCTGTGAGCACAACGATGATACTAGCTGTCATCCCAGATCATTTTTTTCTAATAATGCCACAGAGTTGTTTATTGACAGCTAAACAGAACCCATTAGGCCAATAGATTGGTTCCATGGAGAAAGCAGAGTTTTCAAATAGACTGTGCCAAGCGCAGCAGGAAATGATAACCACCCCATTAATGTGTGTGAGAAGCTGAGCCAGAGAATCTCAGTGAGGGGGATCACTGTCAGAGGGGAAATTATCATCTCAGCTGTGGATCAAATAATGATTGATAAAGTTTACACACCACTTCCCTCGTTTTGTAATCCACATTTCAATTTATATAGCTCAGTTTCAGGAGTGCATTTTAACAACCTTATCTCTTCATACTTTGCATATATTGGTATGTACAGAAAATTATTTGTTTCTGTATTTTATATTGCATAAACGCATTTCATTCATATTGTCTCTGCTGATTCCTCATTTCAGATGTATCATTGAATCTGTTCTTCATATGAGTTATAAAGAGTATCCTTCCAATACTGGTGACTGGGGAACATCACTGTCCCTCCGCCCAGTCGAAACAGCCATTGCCCAATTCCTCTCCATCTTTTGTCTTTTTCCCCAATGCCATAATCACAATGTCATTGAAGTCCATTAAACGACACTTCATCGCAGTTCCTTAACATCGATAACATCAACAACATTATCCACACCTGCCCTCTCTCATCCTGGAATAATAATCTGATTTGTATTTGTCAAGTGCAATTCTCTGTTAACATATCCAGGTCATTTCTTTGTTATAACCTACGTTTTCTGAGGCTCATTTTGCTATCAGATCATGAATAATAGATGTTTTCCCAATGTTTTACTCATTTTGCAATGATTGATCTGTACTTACAGGATTAATTTCTCCACTTATGAGCAGAGAAGCATGTTTAAGTGCAGTTAAACCTGTGGCATTACTTCCACATATAAGGCCGACTGAATGATTACACACAATCAATATGCCATCTCCAACATTCCTTCCTTCAGTTTCACTCACATATCATATCCAGAATGCATAAATGTTCAAAGTTATTTTACATTTTAATAAAACAGCATTGAATTTAAAGAGAGTTTCTCTCTTCTATCAATAAGGAAATTCTTTCAGGGTTTTATTCCATAGTATGAGCGGGAGCATGACCAACAGCAGTAGCAGGGATCCGCAGCTCCAGAGAGAAGTGGAGGAGAGATAGGAATCTGAGAACAATTTACAGGAATGTTCCAACAATGGACAGGAGTTTATCCGATGGTCTTTACTGGCTTTCCCAGCCTTGGATATCATTAACATATCGGATTGAAGATGTACTGATGGTTATTCAAGCTGGTTATTATCCTATTCTTGCTGTTGTTGGTGTTCCTGGTAAGTCACTTTGTCTTTCTAGTGAAATGGTCTGAGCTGAATTGATGCTCATGATATGTAGATTTTTGAAAGGTGCAAGTCAACTTTTAGAGTTCCCATCAAAAATTCCATTCCTCAGAAATTATAACTTGCAAATTATTATTTACAAATTACACACGAATAACACACTTGTCTCAACCTCCTTCATTCATTTTCTCCTGCAAAGTTTACATCTCCATGTCCTCCCCACATACGACTACTGTCCAGTACTACCATTAAGACGTCCCAGTCTCCTCCTCAGCCTCAGTGCAACTCCTGAAGAAACATCGTTTGTGCATTTGTTAATTCCGGATGCATCTGTTTCAAGTCCCTTCTTATCACGTGTCCATTGCAAAATAATTGCACTTGAGTTGTTTAACGTTTTCTCCGAACAGAATCTGAAAGGTGGGAAGACAGTGTATGGTAGTCACGTCATTGGTTCATAATCTAGAGCCACAGAATAATAATTTGTTGGTATTGGCTTGCCTGATGTCCTTTAGAGAAGGCAGTGGGTCATCCTTCCCTGGTCAGGTATCTGCGTAACTGCTACACACAGCAATGTGTTTTATTTTTTACTGTCCTGTGGAACAGCTGAATCAGGCACTTAGTTCAAGGTTGGCATAACATGCCGGCCTGACCAGGGCTACACACATCCCGTGAGGGAAGAACAAAAGTGAAGGAAGCTCCTTTCCTTTGCCTATTCCCATAATCCGACATCTGAGTTGCATTCAGGTAGACAGCCATTCCCTCTTTTAGGTGTATTATTTGTGGTTGAGTCTCTCCCAAGAGTGATGTCCATCTCGATAGGCAACTCTGCTGTTGACTATTTTGATGCTGACTTAAAGATGTAAGGATGTATTAAATTCCATATCAGTGGCAGTGCATTGTAAATGAATGGTTTCTGTGTCACACGGAGGAAACGGAGCCCTCTAAGTGAGGGAAAGAGGTTAGTGTGATCAAACCTGAGAGTGTTGCTGAGGCAGTATTTGGGGTAATGTGAACAGATTTTCTCTCCTTTATACGGAGTGATCTACTTACAGTGATCACAGAGAGAGTGAAAAGGAGTTTCACCAGATTAATTACTGGCACCATGAGGAGTGAGTGTAGATTGTTCTCTAGAGATGTGAGATAATAAGAGATGATTGCATTGGACCCTGAGGGGGATGGACAATCACTCCTTACATTCCAACCAGACAATAAGGAGGTTATAAATTCCATGAGTGCTGTTTCTCTCAGGGTGCATGATTCTGGATAGTTCAAGTGCCTGGGAGAGCGTTATGCCTACCCACCCCAGCCCCCACTCCAAACGGTGATTGAGAGAGACAGAGAGGTCAGGTATTGAAAAAAAACTTTCACCACATTAGTACAGTGCATTGGTGTGTGATCCTGCACGAATGTCATATTATCTACAAGCCCAACAACAGCCATAATACCTTCATTCTAAAACAGTTAACTGGACCCACCGGCTTCTGACCTTCATGAAGAACATGATTCCATCTTCTCAGAGATGCAAGATGCCCCCTTGAGATTTGGACCATAAGACGATAAGACATAGGAGCAGAAATTAGGCCAGTGAGCCCACCGAGTCGCCTCACCATTCAATCATAGGTGATAGGATTCTCAAACCCATTCTCCGAAATCCTCCCCGTCACACTTGATCACTGGATAATCAAAGACCTATCTATTTCCATCTCAAATATTCTCAATGACATTTCCTCAGAGCCACCTGTGGCAATAAATTTCAAAGATTCACCATTCTCTTGTTAAAGACGTTTCTCCTAATCACTGTTCTAAAAGGTGCTCCCTTTCATCTAAGGCTGTGCCCTCGGACCTTCGTCCAATGGAAACATCTTATCAACATCCACTCTGTCCTGGTCATTCAGTATTCTGTATGTTTCCATTACATTCCCTCTCATCCTTCGAAATCTTTATCAATTATAGGCCCAGAGCCCTCAAACATTCCTCACACGATAAGCTTTTCATTACTTCGACCATTCTCATGAAAACATTCTGCACATGCTCCAGGGCCACTACATCCTTCCTGAGATATGGGGCTCAAATTTCGCACAATCCTCCAAATATGGTCTGACTCGAGCCGTATACAACCTGTTTTACATTCAGGACCTTTCGTATGAAATGCCTTCAATAACAAATGCAATTGCCCTCCTGACTACTGCCTCAACCTGTAAGCTTACCTTGAGAGAACCCTGCACGAGAACTCCCAAGTTCCTTTGGACTTCAGATTTCTGATTTTTTTCCCAATTTAGAAAATAGAGCATGCCTCTATTCTTCGTGTGAAAGTGCATGGCATCATACTTTCCATCGTTGGAATGCATCTGCCAATCTCTTTACCTGCCCAGATCCTTCGTCAGCCTCTCTGCCTTCTCAATACGACCTGTCCATCTGCCTGTCTTTGTATCGTCTGCAAACTTAGTCAGAGTTCCCACAGTTCGATCATCCAGAATGTGAATGCAACAAGTGAAAAGATACGATTCCAACAATGAGCCTTGTGGAACACCACTTGTCAGCCGCTGTCATCCTGAGGGCCATTTTATTCCCACTCTCTGCTTTCTGCTGGATAGACAAGCTTCTATTCATGCCACGACCTTGCCTCTAACACCACGGACCTTTATTATACTCAGTCATCTCCTCTGTGACACCTTGACAAAGTCCTTCATGAAGTCCAGGTGGATAATATCCATTGGCTGTGCCTGGTCAAGCCTGTTCATTTACTCTTAAAATAATTCCAACAGATTTGTAAGGCATCACCTTCCCTTGATGAAAACAATAGTGATTTTGCCCTATTTTACCAAAAATTTCCTAATATTCCAAAATCTCATCCTTCAATATGGATTACAGGATATTACCCACGGCCGAGGTTCAGCTAGTCATTTTGGACTTTTGTTTTTATCTTTTTCCTTTCTCCTTTGTTGGAATGGGGTGTCACGTTCGTGGGTTTTCATTGCTCTGGGACATTTTCTTCCTCTAATGATTGATCAAAGATCACGACTATCGCCCCCACTCCCTCTTCAGCTATCTTCCTTATGTCACTGGATGGAGTGCATCCGGTCCAGGTCATTTAACCACCTGCAGGCCATTCAGTTTTTTTTCTGTCACGCTCTCCCTTGTATGACCATCATACTCAGCCCTAGCCTGTCACCCTCTGGAATGTCAAGGTCTTACTCGTATCTTCCACCGTGAAACTAATGCAAAATTTAGTTCGTCAGCATTTTTCTATTTCAGCACTACTACATCTGAGGTATCATTTCACAAAAGTCCAATGCCCACTTTTGCTTCTCTTTTGTATTTTATATATTCAAAGAAACTCTTGCAGTCTTCCTTTATATTACTGGCTGGCTTACCCCCATATTTAATAATCTCCCTCCTTATTTTAATTTGTTTGCCCTCTGTTTTATCTTTGTCAGCTTCCCAATCCTCCGGTTTCCCACTGCCCCTCGCCACATTATATGCTTTCGCTTTTGCTTTAACGTTATACCTGACTTTCCGAGTCAGCTATGGTTGCCTCATCCTCCCTGTACAATCTCTTTTTCCTCAGGATAAATCTCTGCTGTATCCTGAATTACTCCTAAAATCTCCTGCCATTGCTGTTGCACTGTCTTTCCTGCCGGGCCCGTCTCCCAGTCAATTCTACCCAGCTCCTCACTCATATCTGTGTAATTGCCTTTATTCAGCTGTAATCCCATTACTTCTGATTTGAACTTCTCCATCTGAAATTGCAGAGAAAATTCAATCATATTATGAATACTGCCTCCTATGGTTTCCTTCACCTTAAGCTCCCCTCTTCTAGTCTGCCTGCACAAGCTGCTCCAAAATGCCAAATCATAGCAATTCCACAAATTCCTTTCCTGCAAATCACTATCAACCTGAATTCCCAGTCCACTTGCATAATGAAACCCTCACATGATCACTGTAACTTTGCCTTCCCTACAGATCTTTCTACTTCCTGGTATAGCTTACACCCCAACTCTTGACTGCTGTTTGGCGGCATGTGCACAACTCCAGCTGCATTTTCTTCACCTTTTTGATTCCTCAATTATACCAACACAGATTCTACGCCATCCGACCTTACTTCATTTCCTATTATTGATTCAACTTCATTTCTTACTATTGAGACTAAGCTAGCTCTCTGCCCTCCTGCCTATCTTTTCGACAGGATGAATATCCTTCAATGTTCAGCTCGCAATCCCGATCGTCTTGCAGCGATGTCACTGCAATGCCCATCATGTCGTACCTGCCATTTTGTGTATGAGACACTAGCGTATTTATCTTATTTCTTATACTGCATGCATTCCGATATAACAGTTCAGTCCTGTTTAACCGTCCCTCTTCTCATTGTCATTTGATTTTCCAGTCGTTGGTACCTACACAGACTCAAGTTCTTCTGCAGCCCAGATAACAAATCCCAAACCCAAGCACCAGACAGGCAACACAACCTCCAGGACTCTCAATCCTTGTCACAGAGAACAGTATCTATGCCTCTAACTATACTATCCCCAATTATCCATCTTTGGTCAGCACGGTGACACAGCAACGCTGCATCACAGTGCCTGTGGCTCAGGTTCAATTCCAATCTCTGGACCCTGTCTGTATGGAGTTTGTATATTCTTCCCGTGACTGCATTGGGAGCATTAACTTCTTCCTCTCTCCACAGTACGTCTCTGTGTATGCTTCAGATTTCTACCATCTACAGTATTTTTGCTTTTGTTGAATGGAGAAATTCAGCAAATGTGATAGTTTTTTGTAAAAGCAGCCGTGGTTCCCTGGGTGTTTAGCAATCTTGACCGGCCACTTGTCTGAGTTCAGTGTCCTTTTATGCCCATTCCATCTCTTTCAACCCTCAGTCCATCGTCAGTACATGCAGCCTATCCATATGCCACCCCTGGTACCCCCCATGCCCCATCGCCTGGCACTGGATACTCCCTTCGAAGGACTGTGTACACAACGACACTGGGCACTTTCTGACCCACTGGGGATGCTGGGTAAAGATCCTGCCATTGCAAGGAACAGAGTAACTAAAATCCAATTGAATGGGAAAGCAGAGTAAACAGGCTGAATGACATCCATCTGCTCTGACTTTCTAGTCTTCCGTTTATCCTCGTCCACCTGCAAACAGATGGTCCATATGTTTAACTTGTCAACCAGGTTTAGTGGAGATGATAGATATGATATCCTCTGGTCATTGGACTGAGTCAATGGATTCTACTTTCCTGGTTAAGGAGGTCACACTGAAGTGTTTATTATCAAGTCTATCCACTTTAAAGGAAAGGCCTTGCTAGAGTTGTGCTGAAAGGATATTTGAAATTTGGAGACACTAGAATATGTCACGTGCGAGTGAGGTTAGGAATAGAAAGGTGGCACAGTCATTTACACGATCAAAACGCTGGGAGAGTGGCAGTACTTCTGATATATTGATCATTGAGATTCCCGACTCGGTAGGATATACACAAGAAGGACGGAATGCACATAAACTGGCAATAATCGCCAATATGTGGATCATTGGCATCCCCGGGTCAGTAGGATATACACAAGAAGGACGGGATGAACCTGAACTAACAGGAATCTCCGATTTGTGGATCATTGGGATTTCAGGCTCAATAGGATATACACAAGAAGGACGAGGCAGACCTGTACTGGCAGCAATCTCCTGGCAGCCAGATTTGCTATTATCCCTCTGGGGGGTTCAACTAGTGTGTATCGTCCGTGGGGGAGAGGGGGCGGGGGTAGGGGTGTGGAAAGCCACAGCAGTAGGTCCACAGGTGCAGTGACTGAGGAGGATTTGGAGACGAATACCAGTGCAGTTAAGACGAACAACAAACAGACAGAGGGCACTATACAAGTGCGCCTGGCAGTCTGAAGTGTGCTGATTTTAATGTGAGTAGTGTGTTTGTCTGAACAGATATTTCGAGGCCGCTGCATGTCAGAGAACAGGAAGAGGAAATGGATGATTGTGTTCTGTGTCCTTCACTGGACCAGCTTGTCTCTCCAGGCACCTAAAGGTTTTACTGTGGGACAGAGAACTTCAGAATTAATACAGCACAGAAGAGCCCACCATGCGTCTACTACCTCTCGATCTTCACAACTTGAAAATAGATAGAATTATCGAAGATAGACTGAGAGGGGGAGTGAGAAATAAACTGAGAGAAAGAAAGTGAAGTGAGATAAACAGAATGAAGAGAAAACGGCGCGACAGAATGAGTGAGAGCAAGGGGTGTCGGACGAGTGTGAAGTTATCAGGAGACAGCATGAGGAGAAATACACAGAAACTTTTCTTAGAAACTCCCAAAGACTGTAAGCCCTTTGTCTGGTGCCATACCCTGTGAGCACTGTGCTGATACTGGCTGTCATCCCAGATCATTTATCGCAAATTACATCACAGAGCTAGGTTGCTGACAGTTAAAAACAATCCAAAACAAGAATAGATTGATTCCAGGGAGTAGGTGGATTAATTTAAAAATTCTGGGTCAACATGAACATGTAGCCCCTCCACACATTGTGTGAGAGACAGAGCTAGAGAAGCTCAGTGAGGAGGAAAACTGACAGAGGGGAAATCAGGGTCTCAGCTGTGGGTCAAATAATGATTGATCAAATTTGCACACCACTTCCATGGTTTTGTAAATCACGTTTCAATTCATATAGCTCAATATCGTAAGTGTATTTTAACAACCTTGTGTCTTTGTAGTTTTCATACTTTGGTATGTACAGAAAAGCTTATTTTTTGTCCCTGTATTTTGTGTTGAATAAACACATTTTATTACTGAGGAAGGAAAGCCCTGCTCCGATGGGACAGTCGTCATCTGAACCGTGCTGGGACCAGAATCCGAGTGAATCCTAACCAGGGCTGTAGCTGTAGACAGAGCTTTCAACTGATTAGGGGTGTGTGTGTGTGTGTGTGTGTGTGTGTGTGTGTGTGTGTGTGTGTGTGTGTGTGTGTGTGTGTGTGTGTGTGTGTGTGTGTGTGTGTGTGTGTGGTGGTTCAGTTATAGGGTTTAATTAGAAAAGCAGAATTCAAAGAGTAGGTTCAAGTACAGGACTCAGGAGAGGTTATTAAAATCTCCAGCACAGACACAAATAGGATAGAGCATCTGGAAATGTTTAACATATCAAACTTCAAGCGCACTGGACAAACGAATGGCACTGAGAGGAGGGGTGGTTAATGCAGGACTAAAGGTGTTACATCTGAATGCATGCTGCATAAGGAATAAGGTAAATGAGCATGCGGCGCGGAGTTAAAATGGCAGTTATGATCGGCATCACGGAGATGTGGTTGCAAGAGGATCAGGATATTCAAGGACATATATCCTATCGAAAACATAGGCAGGTGGACAGAGGGAGTGGATAGGTATCATTAGTAAGAAATGAAACTAAATCAATAATAAGAAAGGAAGTAGGGCCAGATGGTATAGAATCTGCTTGGGAAGAATTGAGGCACCACAAATGTAAGACAACCACAGTTGGAGTTCTGTACAATCCATCAAAGAGTACTCAGGAACTGGGGCACAGATACACCAAGAGATATAAAAGATGTGTAGGAAAGGCAAAGTACAGTGATCATGGGAGATTTCAATATGCAGGGGGACTGGGAAAATCAGGTCGTGGTTCACAAGTAAAGGAATTTCAGGAATGTCTCCGAGATGGCTTTTTGGAGCAGCTTGTGGTGGAGCCCACTCTGGAACAGATGATACTGGATTTAATGAGGCAGGCTAGATACACGAGCATAAGGCGAAGGAAAACTTCGGAGGCAGTGATCAGAACATGTTTAAATTTATTCTGCAACTCGAGAGAGAGAAGGCAGAATCGGAAGTAACAGTATTTCAGCTGAATAAAGGCAACTACAGAGACATAAGGTAGAAGCTGGGCAAGATTGGCCGGAAGAACGGTCGAGCATGAAGGTCGGGGAACAGCAATGGCAGGAGATACCAAGATTAAATCAGGAGACACTGCAGAGATTCATGCTGAGGAAGAGAAGATTGGTACAGGGAGGATGAGGCAACTAGTGCTGACGAGAGAGGTTAGGGATTGCATACAAGCAAAAGAGCAAGCATATAATGTGGTGAAGGGCAGAGGGAAACTCGAGAATTGGGAAATTTACAAGGACCAATTGTCGGTAAAAAAACAAATAAGGAAGGAGAAGATTGAATACAGGGGTAAGCTAACGAATAATGAAGAGGAAATTGTAAGAGATTCTTTCGAATAATAAAGTGCAAAAGAGAGGTAAAAATGAATATGGACAACTGGAAGATGATGCTGGAGAGACAGTAGTGGGAAACAAAGAAATGGCTGAGGAACTTTGCATTAGTCTTCACGGTGGAAGACACGAGTATTTTCCCAAAAATTGAAGAGAGTGAGAGGGCAGAGCTGAGTATGGTGGCCATCATCCAGAAGAACAGCTGAGAAACCTGAATGGCCTGAATGTGGGTAAATTACCTGGACCAGATAGACTATAGCCCAGCCTTGTAAGGGACATAGCTGTAGAAATAGTGGGAGCGTATCTGGTAATCTTTCACGAATGACTAAAAACAGGAAAGGGCCAAGAGACTGGAAAATTGCAAACATGACACCCCATTTAATAAGGGATTTGGGCAGAAGATGGAAAATTATAGCTGATTAGCCTAATCTTTTTTGTGGGTAACATCCTGCAATCCATCGTGAATGATGGGATTTCTGAATACTTGGAGGTCGTTGGTAAAATAGGACAGAATCAGCATGGTCTCATCAAGGGGAGTTCAGGCCTGACAAACTTGCTAGCACACTTTGAGTGAGTAACAAGCAGATTTGATCAAGGAAAACCAATAGATGTTATCCACCTGCACCTCAAGAATCCTTTCACAAGGAGCCACGCAGGAGGCTATTGAGAATGAGGCAAGGTGCTAGCATGGACAGAAGCTTAGCTGTCTGACAGAAAGCAGAGAGTGGGGATAAAAGGGTCCTTCGAAGAGCGCAGCCAGGGACAAGTTGTGTTCCATAAGACTCAGTGTTAGGACCACATCTTTTCACTTTGTGCATTAATGAACTGAAGGCATTCTGGCTAAGTTTTCAAACAGGGCAAAGACAGATAGAGAGTTAGGTAGCATTGAAGAGATGGTTCGGCTGCAGGAGGGTGCTCTAGCGCAACTTAACAATTTCCCACAACTCCGCCATTGAACCTCACCCTTCCAACTACAAAAAGGATAGAACCCCTCTGATCCTTGCCTCCCATTCAACCAACCTCAGGATACGATGCATCATCCTCTGCCATTTCCGCCACTAAGAGTCAGAACCGACCGTCATTGATATACTTCCCTCCATATTCCATCAGCATTTTGCACAGACCATTCCCTTCACAACACCCTCGTTAGGTCCACGCCCCCCTCCCCCACCAAGCTACCTTCCACACTTGGCACCTTCTCTTGCCACTGCAAGAGGTTTGACATCTATGCGAACATCTCTAACCTTACATCCATCCATAGCCCCAAAGGATCCTTCCACATCCGGCAGAGAATATACTGTGCATCCAAAAACCTCATCTACTCTGTCCACTGCTCCTACTCTGGTCCACTCTGGGGAGACAGGACGTCAACTTGCAGAACGGTTCAGCAAACACTCTCGCACAGACACATCTAACAACCCCACTTTCCTGTGGGTGAATACTTCAACGTCCCTCCCACTCCGCCAAAGACATGCAAGTTTTTAGTCTCCTCCACAGCCAAAATTCTAACCACTAGACGTCAGGAGAAGAAATCATCATCTTCCGCCTCGGGACCTTCCAACCACACGGTATCAAGGGCAATTTCACCAGATTCCTCATCTTCCCTCCCTCCACCTTATCCCAGATCTAACCCTCCAACACAGCGCCATGCTCTGTAATGGTCCGACCTGTCCATCTTCCTTCGCATCCACCCACTCCACCTTCCATTCTGACCTATCACTATCACCACCCACCTTCATCGAGCTACCACCTTCCAAGCTCCCTTCCTCCCAGCCCCAGACGCTTCCATTTATCTCTCAGCTCCCTTCCACCCACACACCGTATCCCTGAAGAAGGCTTTATGCCTGACACGTCGACTCTCCTGCTCCTTGGATTCCGCCTGACTGCCTGTGCCTTTCGAGCACCATATCTTTTGTCTCTGATCGCCAGTATCTGCGGTCCACACTCTCTCCTACTGAAGGATTTGCACAGGTTAGGGGATTGAGCAAATATGTGGCAGATGGAGCATCACGTGGGAAAGTGTGAGGTTATGCACGTTGCCTGGAAGAATACAGGCATGGGCTATTTCTATAAATAGCGAGCAAATTCAGAAGTGCAAAGAAACTATGGAGTTCTAGTCCAGGAGTCACGAAATGTAATCTTGCAGCTTGTCAGTAGCTGGGAAGGCAAATACAATGATGATATTTATTTCAAGAAGGCTTGAATATCAAAGCAGGGATGGACTTCTGAGGCTCTATAAGCTTTGGTCAGGCCACATTTGGATTATTGTGCCCAGTTTTGGATCTCATATCTCAGGAAGGATGTACTGGCCCTGGAACGTTTTCAGAGCTGATTCACGAGAATGGTCCCAGGAATGAGAAGATTAACATATGAAGAATATTTGAGGGATCTGGATCTGTATTTGATAGAGATCATAAGTATGTTATGAGATCTAATTGAAACTTACAGAATACTGAATGACCATGCAGAGTGGGTATGTGAAGATATTTCCAATGGTAGGAGGGAAAAAGACTCGAGGAGACAGATTAAAGAGGAGACATTTATAATAAAAATAAGGAGAAAACTCATCAGCCAGACAGTGGTGAATCTATGGAATTTACTGCCACAGAAAGCTGTCAAAGCCAGGTCATTGAATATATTTAATAGTGAGACAGAAAGGTTCTTGATTGGAACGGGGATCAACGGTTGCAGGTAGAAAGCAGGAGAATGGGGTTGAGAAGGTTAATAGCTATCATTGAATGGCGAAGCATGCTCAATGGGCTGAAAGGCCAAATTTCTGCTCCAATGTCTTCTGGTCACTTGGTTTATATTGGCTCTCCTCATTCTTCATTGGAGATGTATCTTGGAATTTGATCTTCATATGACTTGTAAAGAGTAACATTCCAATACTGATGATTGGGAAATATTATGTTCCCTCCCTCCAGTCTTAGCAGCCAAGTCCCCATTTCTCTGTATTTTCGTTAACCTCCCGAACATCAGAATCGCACTGCAATTGAAGTCCAGCGAATGGTACTTAATGACAGTTGATTGACATCGATATCATTAAGGGCATGACACTCACCTGCCCACTCTGATCCTCGAATAACTATCTGAATTGTGTGTCACATCATATTCTCAGTTAACATATCCATGCTATTTGTCTGTTATAACTCATGTTGTCTTAGACACATTTTCCTCTCAGATTATGGACTAGAAAAGTTCTCTCCATATTTCAGTGACATTATAATCACCGATCAATAGTTGCAGACAGTATGTTTCCATTTATATATGGAAAACTTGTTTATATTCTGATAATCCTATGACGTTATTCCCATATCCAAAGCAGACTAAATGATTAAACGCCATCAATGTACCATCTCCAATATTCCTTCCCTCAGTGACCCCACAAATCTCATGCCAAATGTGTAAACTTTAAACGTTATTTTGAATTTTAATGAAGTCGGTATTTATTTGAAAGGGATTAATTGGAGCTGTTTGTTCAGTGATTGTGAAATAATGTCAATGTCCGTGGATTCTAATTAACCCAGTGGAGAGTTTCCATTGTTCATTGATAAATGGACTCTGTTAAAAGTGTTGTCCCATAGTATGAGTGGGAGCATCACCGACAGCACAAAACAGGGATCACCAGCTGCAAAGAGAAGGAGCAAAAATCAGAATCTGAGAACATTAGACTGGAACGTTACAATAATGGTTCAGAATCTGGGGACCATGGATTGGAATGCTCCAACGGTGGATCAGAATCTGAGATCAACTGACTGAAATGTTTCAATAATGGATCAAAACTTGAGAACATTAGACTGGTATGTGACAACAATGGACAGGAATTTATCTTTCGGTCTTTACTGGCTTTCTCTGCCTAGGATATCATTGAGATCGCAGATCAGGTGTATCCTTTGGATTATTCAAGGTGGTTACTATCCCATCCTCGCTATAGTTGGTGTTCATAATAAGTCATCCTATGTGTCTACTAAACCGAGTGTAACTGAATTTCTGCTTATGATATGTAAATTTTGGAAAAGTGCAAGTCATTGTAATCAGTTCCAAACAAAAGTTCCTTTCGTCATAAATTATAACTATCAAAATTCCATTTAAAATTGGTCCCTAATATGCGAGAAGGAACCAGACTGATCTGAAACTCCATAATCCTTTTTGACCTTCACAGATTTACATCTCCACTCACCAAACCTGTCCAATACTCCATCATGATATCCCAGTCTCGTCCCTCAGTCTCAGCGCAACTTCTGAATAAACTATGATTTGTGCCTTTGTTCAAACAGTTTAAAGTCCCTTCTAACCACATGTCCATTACAAAGTAATTGTTTTTGAGAATGTTTTGCTTGTTCTCTGCACGTACGCGAAGACAATTTATGGTGGCCAAGTTATTGAATCATAATCTAGACCCGCAGATTATTACTCTGTTGATATCTCATGAAGTAAATTGGTAGAATTTAAAAGTTGAAATTATGATTTATTGTAAAGAGCCCATCAGCTTGCTGCAAGTCCTTTAGGGAAGTCAATGTGACATCCTTCCATAGTCAGGTTTCTGTGAATTCTGTGATGAGCATGTGGTGTAATGTACCTTTAAGAGAATTAAAAGCCAGCAATAACTACCTGACAGCACTTAGCGTTCTGAAAAAAAAACATAAATTGTAAAATTTGGTCGAATACATTGATTAGCTGATGCTGGGAGACAAAACACAAATTCAGCCAAACAGTTTAAATTATACCCCAAAATACCCACCTCTAATCCAGTTTGAATATAGTACACTGACAATCTTAAAAGTCAATGACAAAGTCCAAGGCTTTGGAGGTAAAAGACCGTGGAAAATTGAACAGTTAAGAGGAGAACTGGCAAGCTACCAGCATGTAAAGGTTGCGTGAAAAATAGCTCAGTTAATGGTACCTTTATTGATCAGTAACTGGTGAAGCATAATCCCCAAGAAGAAAAGAAGACAGAAATATGGAGATGAACTGAAAGCTTCCATGTTTTTAGATGAGAAGTTTTGATTTGTAAGTCTTAATTAAGAGACCTTTCGGGCTAGTATTGTGGAGGGGGAAGTTCAAAGATAGGTTAGAGGAAGAAGTTGTGAATAATTGTTCGTTAATAATTCTTTATACTTTATGAAATAAAGTTACTAATTTTTACTTTAAATAGTTCTTGGACTCTAGAATTTTCAGGGATTTCTGCACGGAGTAAATCATTTCTCTGTTGCTGGTTTTAAATCAAACAGGAGAATTTATCCCATGTCGTAACACTGCAAACCCACACCAATGTGTTTTATTCTTTACTGTCCTGTAAAGCATGCTGTCCTGACCAGGGTTGCACACATCCCGATGGAAAAGAACCAAAGTAAAGGTACCGTTCCTCTGCCCGTTTCAGGTATTCCAACAGTTTATTTCCATTCAGGTACGTGATCATTCCCTCTTTTAGGTGTATTCAATCTCATTGAAATTCTCTGCGAGCGTGTTGCTCATCTCCATAGGTATCTCTGGTGCTGGATTTATTGATGCTGACATGCAGATATAAGAAACATCTAAATTCCACGTGAGTCGTAATGCATATAGCAGGAATGGCTTTTTCCGCCACAAGAAAGAAACGGAGACAGCTAAATGACGGAAAAGAATTATTGTGATCAACCATGAGAGTGTTATTGAGCGATTATTTGAGGCATTGAGAACAGGCTTTCTCTCCTTTATAAGGAGTTAACTCCTTGCCACAGGAAGAGTGCAATGGGGTTTCACCGGACCCAACCCTGGAATGAAGGTACAATGATGAGTGAGTGAAGATTAATCTGTAGAGCTGTGAGAGAATTAGAAGTGATCACATTCAACCTTGAGGGGGATGCACAATCACTCTTTATATTATAAACAGACACTGATACGGTGATAAATTCAACGGCTTGTTTTTTTGACTTGGGCTACATGATTCTGGATTATTTAAGTGCCTCAGAACGTTCCCTCACCCACCCTCACTCCCCATTAATACAGTTCGTTTGGTGTGTGATGCTGCACTGAACGTCTTGTTATCCACAATCCCGACAGCAGCCATAATACCTTCATTATAAAAGAGTTAACTATGACCACCAGCTTCTGACGTCCTTAGTGAACATGGGTCTGTCTTCTCGGAGAAGGAAGATGACTCCTTCAGACTTGACACAAAACGTCAGGCTTCCCTCCTCACTGCCAGAAAACCACGTCAAAGTAGCACACGTTCCACAAACAATGGAGACCTGAATAACATCATGGAGCCCTCTATCAGTGCAGTGTCTGTTTCATTGGTTTGTCATGTTGGAGCATCAAGGACAGCCTGCTGTTCCTATATAAATGTCTTGAGGAGCTGAATGGCCTTCTCCTGGTCCCATGTAATAAGTTTAATGGGCTGATTTGGCACAGCCTGTTCCTGTTTAACAGCTTGATGTACTGGCCAAACACCTTTGCTTCCTGTGTAACAGGCAGGAGGATTGAATGGGCTGTCCCTCTTCTTGTTCAGTTGTTTCAATGGACTGAATGGCTTTCACATATCCATGTGTAACCTGCTAGAGATGCTAAGTGAGCACCAAGTATAACTGTGGAAATTTGCAGTGTCTGCCCGTGCTGCTACATGAATGTTACCGGCACTTTAACAACACAAACCCAACAGCTGTCCAGGTCTTGCTGCACATGGACACAGAGACTCGCTCAGGAGCTGAGGGGGAACAAAATGTTCTGAACATTATGTGATCTTCAGTGACCAGCCCCACTTCTGATCTTATGGTGGGTGGGGTCGGGGGGGTGGGGGCAAGCGTAGACATTGATGAAGTAGCTGAAGGTTATTGTGTCGCTTTAGCTGCTCTGAGCATCTCCTGCAAAGATGTCTCAGGACGGAGAGGATTGTTGGCCAACGACGACAAGCATCTTTCTTTGTGCTCTGTCTGAAAGACCTCGACCAGTGGGTACACCTGATTCCCATTAAACTCAAATACGTAGCTGGTCCCGATAAGATCATCAGTGAAATACTACTTTGATATCAGGGCCATTCACTCTTTACTGAGCCCCTGTGTTCAGCATTTGTTCATATATTTAGGTGCCAGTGCATGTGTAGGGTGTGATTTCCTCTCACAGAGGGTAATGTACATCAGCATTCATCTGGGGAGAGAGCTAGGGCAGTTAGATCACTGACAGTATTTAAAGAGGAGGTCGATGTATATTTGACCTGTCAGAGAGCTTAGGGATGTCATGAACAGGGCATTAAAGAGACGTTAAAACCAACAGTAGATCAGCCATGATCATATATAATGGCTGGATTGTCCAAATTACCTACTCCTGTTTTTTATGTTCTCATTCTGTAATTGGAGAGTCAGTGGTTGTAATTTTCCTGGACATTCATTCTATTATTGAATGTTGCACTCAGAGAGAGACAAGTATTTCTTGCATCATCTCTGGGTAAGGTTTGGGGACTGTATTCACAACGAATCTGGGTCTAGACAATGACCAACAAATGAAGCACTCTGTAAAGAGATTGGAGGCGTATTTCGACCCCAGCCGGGATTTCCAAATAATATTTTCCAAACCACACCAAACCATGTGTGACAATTTTGAGGGACTGAATGATATCCTGTGTTACTGTGGACCAATAACTTGGAGCAAGCGGCCTCCACCTGCTCCTTTCAGTAGGTTTGAGAAACCGAGTTTAACATATGAACATACGACAGAGGAGCAGGAGCTTGTCTTTAAATACTTTGTTACTGTTCCACTGCGCACTAACATCTTAGTTGGTCTGATTGTGGACTCAGCACCACTTTTATATCTGTATACCATTTTCCCACATTCAATTCACTAGCAAATGTTGAACAAACACAACTTCAAATTAATGCAAACACCCAGGAACCACACACTTCAGCAGAAGAGAATTCCCACTTGAACAGCACTTTAAGAATCTCTTGTTCGTGTTCCGACCAATGTTGGATGATCATCGATGCCTTTTCCAGCCCTACCCGTCTACTGGTTAAAACAAAATTTACATGTAACCAGTTTTGAGATGTGGCCAATAATATACGTCTCAGACTGTGCCATTTTCCAGAAACATGTGAGACACAGAATGCTGAACCCATAATAGATGGTAAAATTAGATAGCGTCTCAAATGTTGTTTTTCCGTCTTTAAAATGATTCTACTTACACAACCTGCTTTTAATGCGGATTACTTCCTGAAACAGTTGGGTTAGGCTGAATTCCCTTTGCTTCAGGCAGTGGAGAGATTTCAATAAAACCACATCGGGGATCTTTTTCAAGTGGTAAAGATGACTCAGGAAGTTTATCGTCTCACATTTTGTCGTCAGGAGAAACAACATAAGAGAAAGGGATCTATTGGCTGTTGTTTCTCAGGTAGGGAACATTTTTCTCCCTCGCTATTTTGAACCATCCAATAATGTCAACTGAACATCAAAATGGACCATGTGCAATCTCCTTGAATATTTTCTGGAATGTCGGATAATGCAGGTGCATCATTGCTGTTGTTGTACAGAGTGCCTTTCATGAGCAGAAAATTGTCCCCGCTTTGTAAATTGATGACATGTTTATATGCAAATGCATAATTTTTAAAAAATGGTTGATTCCTTCATAAGTGTGTTAATATCAATAAACCTCGTCCTCAAAATTTATTCTCTCGCTTTCGTCTCCCTGTCAAGAGAAAACATGTATCCAGCGAATAAACTTTTCTGAAAATCATGCAGGGTCCAATTAGATTTCTCATCTGAGGTTGAGAGTGATAATGTTCCAGACCAAAAGAACTTCATTCCAGGAATGAGTAAGGGGAAACATCTTTGAAAATCTTCTAAAGAGATTGTATCTTTTTTTTAGTTTAGGGTAATCAAAATTGCACACAGTGTATCAGATGTGGCCTCAAGAATGCCGTGTACTGATGCAGTAGCCATTCTTGAGTAAACCCCATACCCTTAGCCAGAAACAGCATAATTCTGTTTATCTTCCAAATTACTTGCTGCATCTGCAAGGTAAAAACAGTGACTGCAGATGCTGAAAACCAAATACTGGATTAGTGGTGCTGGAAGAGCACAGCAGTTCAGGCAGCATCCAACGAGCAGCGAAATCGACGTTTCGGGCAAAAGCCCATCATCAGGAATAAAGGCATTGAGCCTGAAGCGTGGAGAGATAAGCTGGAGGAGGGTGGGGGTGGGAAAGAGTAGCATAGAGTACAATGGGTGAGTGGGGGAGGAGATGAAGGTGATAGGTCAAGGAGGAGAGGGTGGAGTGGATAGGTGGAAAAGAAGATAGCTACTCTCTCCCCACCCCCACCATCCTCCAGCTTATCTCTCCACGCTTCAGGCTCACTGCCTTTATTCCTGATGAAGGGCTTTTGCCCGAAACGTCGATTTCGCTGCTCGTTGGATGCTGCCTGAACAGCTGTGCTCTTGCTGCATCTGCAGTCTCACTTCACATGAATCGTGTACCAAGCAAACAAAAACCATCTGTATCACAAGATTTCTGCAATCTCCCTTCAATTAAATTGTTTCTGTGGTTTTATTCTTCCTACCAAATTAGACAACTCACGTTATGCTGAAGGTTTGCTCACTTACCTTCCCTGTCCATATCACATTGCAAACTCACTACTTTTATTTGACGATATATTGAATGGTCATCTTGTTTTACGAGCTTAATGAGCTTCAAGCCAATCAGTCCCCTTCTTCCAGATCTTTAGTACAGATTATTGATCATTGATGTCCCCACAGTGATCTCTGATGCACTAATCTAGTTACAGATTTGCAACCTGAAAATAAACAATTATCCATATTTCTTGTTGGTGACAGCTTCCCTGTCCCTGTGTAACAGCTCAGGCGGGTTGAATGGTCTCCTGTTGGTCTCTGTAATGTACTCAACGAGCTGAAATACTTCATTCTCCATTCCTCTATAATTCTTTAGAGGGGTAGAATGATTTATTCTCATCTCATTGCAACGATCCTGCGTGGCTGAATGGGGTGGCCCGCTACTCTGTAACAGCCTCGAGGGTGGATTGGCAGACGAACACATGAGGTAGGGACAGCAGTATATCTCTATAACAGCATCGAGGGGTGGATTGATGCCACAACACATGGAGTAGGTGCAGCAGTTGGCCATTCAGCGGCACCATTCAGAATGCTCATGGCTGATCTGGGTGTGTTTGGCCATCCGTCTCCTGTCTGTTCCCAATAAACATTGACTCTCTTGTCCAGCAAAGATCAGTCCTGCTCAGTCTTGATACTCTTCAATAAACGAGTTTTCACTGTTCCCTGAGGATGAGGCCATCACAGATAGCACAACACTAAAGTTATAGGGACATCATTATTTCATTGCAGGACCCGTTATTTTGAAACTGTGTTAACCTAACATCAAATCGCCACCACATTTCAGACATAAGGACATAATAATTAGAAATAGACATAAAGCATTCAGCTCTCCAGAACTGTCCACATTACCACTGACTCTTTCCAATCAAATATGTATTAAACCCAGCATCTGCTGCTGTCTCAGGAAGAGAATACCTGGTAGCAAAACACCACACGAGCATTAAATAAAGGAACAGGATGAGGCCATTCGGCCCATCGGGAATGATATGCCGTTCAATAATTTCTTATATGTTCCTCCGCCAAATTCTCCCTAGAATCCTTGATCCCCTTATAAATATTTAAAAAATCGATTTGTGTCTTAATGACACTAGTGTCGGTGTCTCTATGTGTATGCATGTGTGTGTGTCCATGTGCTTGTTATCTGAGTATTTGTGGGTCTACTGGTTGGGTATAAAATTAAAACATCATTTCGGGCATAAGCCCTTCTTCAGGAATGAGGAGGGTTTCTCTTTGGATGCTGCCTGACCTGCTGCGCTTTTCCAGCAACACATTTTTAAGCTTTGTGTGTCTACGTCTGACTGTGTGTCAGCCTGTGTGTTTCTACTTGTGTTCGCGCCTAATTGTGTGAGACTGTATATGCCTCTGTGTGCTTCTATGTGTGTGCATGCCGATTTGCTTGTATGTATTGTGTGTGATAGTATATTGGGGTGATTACCAATACTTATGTGTATTTCTATGCCTGCATCTCTGTGAAATGAGGTATGTGTTCTTCTGGGAGTCAGAGAGTTGGCGCTGGAACTGACAATGAGTTTAAAGTGAGGATTGCCCTTCCCTGAATATTGCTTCTTATTCAGTTGGTGGAACGTGGATGGCTTCGATTCTCCACGTGAGGCGTCCCGGTCCTCTCTGGCTTGGACAGGACCCTTCTATATGGTGGGGAAGGGGTGACGGAACGAATTTCAGGCACTCCACCTCCCAGCTTGACCTTGCAGTCCTACTCCAGGAGAAAGGTTGGGAGGGAAAGGGTGGGAGGGAGTGAGGGTGGGAGTGGGTGACCCTGCTGTTAGTGCTGGTGAAGGTGGGGGAGTGAAATGGTGAGGTGTCCTCAGGGAGTCTGTCCACAGTGTTATATCCATCCTGCATTATTAGTGTGGGGAGGGGGGAGTATTACGTCGGTGACAGAAAACATGGGGGAGCGAAGGTACTGAATTCAATCGTTAAAGTGGTAGTGCGTGAGCCTTATTTGGAGATTGAGCGTGAGCCTTGTTCCGGGGTAGGTGCTACAACAGATGTACAGTGAGTGTGAGGGAGCAGCGAGAATACAGGGACTCTTATCCTGGCAGAGCGGGGAGGATATTTATGCTTTTCCTGTATTGCTGGACATTTCTTCAGATCGTCTCAGCGTTAAGGTGAGCCTCCCTCAACGTCTTTTCCAAGTCTATCGCTAATAAAGCCACAAACCCTGTCCCTCAGATTCCACAGAGTCCATTTGGGTGGATTTTACAAATAGCAAGGAGAAGCAAACATTGGTGTGTTATATATCTAAACCAAAACTGTTGTGCAAATAGTTTGCATCATATGCTCTGGAAATTAGATATGCAAGTGTATGCAAGGGGAAGCAATGGCTTAGTGTTGTTATCGCTGGCCCCTTAAACCAGAGACTCAGGGAATGTTCTGGGGAGCTGGGTTCGAAAGCTGCCATGGCAAATGGTGGAATTTGAATACAGTAGGTGTCTGGAATCACGTGTCTATGATAGCCATGAATCCATTATCAATTGTTGGAAAAACTGATCTGGTTCACTAATACCGTTTCGGGAAGGAACCTGCTATTCCCAGCAGGTCTGGCCTGCGTGAGAGTCCATATCCACAGCAATGTTGTTGAATCTTAACTGTCCTCTGACATGGGCAACAAATGCTGATTATCCAGGAACACCCTCGTTCTGTGAATAAGTAACAAATAATCGTGGATGCTGCAGTAATAATGGATGGTCTCACGTTACATCTAGACTGCGTTAACTAAGTGACTTCTAATGTGAAATAAAATCCATATGCGTATTAGGTAGGTTGAAGAGTATGTTGTGAACCAAACTGGAGACCGTGTTTGTTTGGATTTGGTGTTGTGTGGTCAGGAGGACTAATGACTGACCTTGCTCTGAAGCAGCTTTTGAGGATTAGTGACATTAATGTGTTGCATTTTACACGGTGTCTGCATACAACATAGAATGTGTGAACATTCTGGTCAAACATCCTGGAAGCCTGGAGACTAGAGGGTCAAGTTCGCTCCAGTGAATTGGGAAAGTACAATGCAACATTCAGTGGGAGAAAAGCAATGGTTGGTTGAGTCATAGAGCCCAACTGCATAGACACAGGCCCTTCGGTCCAAAGTGGTCCATTACGAAAAAAAGATACATCAACGCTCATCCCATTTCCCTGCCATTGTCCCGTATCCTTCTAATCCTTTTCTATACGTGTATTTGTCCAAATGCCTTTTAAATGTTGTTAATGTGCCCACCTCAACCACTGAGATTGGCACCTCATTCCATTTGCGTACCATCCTGTGTGTAAAGAAAATGCTCCTCAGGTTCCTTTTTATTCTTTCCCCTCTCACTTTCAACTGATACCCTCTAGTCCGTGATTGCCCAACACTGGGAAAAAAGACTGAGCGCATTCACTTTATTCGTGCCTCCCATGATCATATACATTTATATGAGATACACTCACACCTATGACTATCAATGATACAGATATCTCAACAAGAGGCCCAGCAATCATTTATCTAGCTTCCCACAGAGTGCAAGGGTACACCTGATCAGATCCTGATGATTTATCCACCATTATGCGCTTCAAGACATCCAGCACTTCCTCCTCTGTAATATAGACATTCTGCAAGATGTCACCATCTATTTTTCTACACGCTATATCTTCCATATCCTTTTCCACATGTAAACTGATGCAACATACTCATTAAGCATCTCTTCCATTTTCTGCGGCTCCACACAAAGGGCACCTTGCTGATATTTGAGGGGCTCTATTCCCTCTCTAGTTACCCTTTTGTCCTTAATGAATTTGTAAAAAACTCTTTGGTTTCTCCTTAATTCTATTTGCCAAAGCTATCTCATGTCCCGTTTTTCCCTCCAGATTTCCCTCTTAAGAATATTCCTATTTCCTTTATACTCTTCCAATTATTCACTCGATAAATCCTGTCTCTACCTTACATATCTTCCTTCTTTTTCGTAACCAACCCTCAATTTCTTTCGTCATCCAGCATTCCTCGTACCTGCCAGATTTTCCTTTCACCCTAACAGGAATATACTTTCTCTAGATTCTCGTTATCTCATTTCTGAAGGTTCCAATTTTCCAGCCTTCCCTTGACCTGCGAACATCTTCCCCCAATCAACTTTCAAAAGTTCTTGCCAAAAAGGGTCAAAATTGGCTTTTCTCCAATTTAGAATTTCAACTTTTAGATCTGGTCTATCCTTTTCAATCATTATTTTATATCTAGTAGAATTATGGTTGCTGGTCCCAAAGCGCTCCCCGACTGACACCCCAGTCACCCGCACTGCTTTATTTCTCAAGAGTAGGTCAAGTTTTGCACCTTCTCTCGTAGGTACATCCACGTACTGAATCAGAAAATTGTCTTGTACGCACATAACAAATTTCTCTCCTTCTAAGCACTTAACACTATGGCAGTCCCGGTGTATGTTTGGAAAGTTAAAATCCCTTACCATAACCACCCTATTATTCTTACTGATAGCTGAGATCTCTGTGCAAGTTTGTTTCTCATTTCCCTCTGACGATGAGGGGATCTATAATACAATTCCATTAAGTTTATCATCCCTCTCTTATTTTTTAGCTCCACCCAAATAACTTCACTGGATGAATAACGAAAGAAATGTAATTCATATAAAAATGTCAGAAATACATCAGCAGTAGAACTATTCATTGCACTGTGTTTTATATTCCTGTTCATTTTGTAGAGACCGGAAGCCATTGCAGATAAATGGAAGTTAGTAAACATGATTAAAGCATGGTAGATGAATGGCATAGATGAATAGCGTCTAAAAAGGGGTGAACAGATAATGTGGAGAGCTGTAGACTGATTAACTTGTGATCTGGAGGGAATCTATTGGAATCTACGACATAGGATGTGATATTGGATATTTAGAAATTAACAGCAACATTGGAGAGAGTCAGTATTCACTTCTGAAAGGGCAATCATACTTGATAAACTTCAGGATTGTTTGAAAGATATTTGGAGGAATATATGTAAGTGGAAACATAAAGTTTGTTTTGCCGGAGTATAGATGGAAGGACATGTTGAAGCAGTTGCACAGCATTTTGGTGAGACTGTACCTGGAAAATGGTGTACAGTTTTGGTGAGCCAATCTGAGAAAGAATATACTGCCCACAGAGAAAATGCAATGGACATTCTCCAGATTCGTCCGTCAGATGGCGAGATTGCCTGAAGAGGAAACGTGGCTTGCATTCTCTACAGTTCCAAACAATGAGAGATGATCGCAGTGAAATTTAGAAAATGCACTAAACGTATGACAAGTTGGAAATAATCAGGATGTTTCTCTGGCTGCCTGCTCTACGTTTAATGCAAATAATAGCAGGATAAGGCACAAGCCATTTAAAACTGCGATGAGGAGGAAATTATGCACGCAAGGGGACTGACTAACACAGGGGCATGGAAACCTCCTGGCAGGGTAAGGTTAGAGAGAACCCCCAGATATTCTATCCGTATGTCAATTGCAACAGAATAACTAGAGAACAGGTAGGACCTATTAGTGACTTTCAATTAGCATCCGAATCAACTTAGTGTTAGGAGACAGAGGGTGGTGGTAGAAAGCGGCCTGTGTGACTAGAGGCCAGTATCCAATAGTGAACTACAGAAATCAGTGCTGTGTCCCTTATTATTTGTGATTCAGAGGTGCCGATGTTGGACTGAGGTGGACAAAGTTAAACATCACAGAACACTGGATTATGGTCCAACAGTTTTATTCGGTGGTATGAGCTTTCAAAGCGCACAACCACCTGATGAATAAGCCGTGCTTTGAAAGGTCGTGCCTCCCAATAAACCTGTTGGAGTATACACTACCATGCTTTAATCATGTTTACTAACTTCCATTTATCTGCAATGCCTTCCGGCCTCGACAAAATGAACACGAATATAAAACACAGTGCAATTAATACTTCTACTGCTGGTTTGTGATCTTTAACCTTATTATTCGTGGTCATCATAGATGATGCCGTTGTGGATATGGAAGAGACGGTGGGAAGTGAGTGATAAATCAGTTTGCGTTTGACACAAAGATTGGCCGGTTGGTTGGCAGTGAGGAGGAAGGTCTTATGTTACAGCAAAATAGAGATGCAATGGTCAGATGGGTGGATTAATGGTAGATGGAATGTAACCCTGATAAAAATGAGGTGATGCACTTTTGAAGAAGGGAAATGATAGGGGAACGACTCAATTAATGGTAGCACACGCGGAAGCTCAGAGGGTGCTTCTCCACACATGTGACGAAACAGATTGATGCACTAGTTGCGAAAGCATGGGGGATCATAAACGTAGCCTTTGTTCATCGAGGTACAGATTAAAAGAGCTATGCAGAACTTTGGTTTGGCCAAGACGGAATACTGTGTACAGTTCTGGGAATCACATTGCATGCAGATTGTGATTGCTCTGGAAGGGTGCAGAGGAGGTTCAATAGGATGTTCCCTGGGATGGAGCTGATTCGGTCGGGTTGTTTACTTTGGAGCAGAGAAGGATGAGGGGGGTGTGATTCAGAAGGATTAGATTCCGAGGGGCATGGGCAGGTTGGATAGACAGAAGCTGTTCCGTTTAGTCAAAGGGGCAAGAACAGGGGAGCACAATTTCCAAGTGTAGAGTTTGAGTTTTAGTGAGGATTTGAGGATTGGTTTTCAAAAAGGTGTTGAGGTCTGGAATGCATTCCCTGAAAAGTCTGTTGTCACGGGTAACCTCACAATCGTTAAGAAGTGCATTGTCGTGCACTTGAAGTGCCATACTTACATGTCTATGGGCTCGTGAAGGGAAGTGAGGTGAATGCAGAAAATGCTGTTTTTCTGACAGGACAAAGTCTATGTCCCTGTGATTGTATGGTTGTGGAAGGTTAATCATTGAGCAGGTTAAGACAGGAATTGATGAGTTTCTGAAGACTGTATTAACAAGGGTTGCAACAGTGAAGTTGTAAAAGCTTCTAAAAGTATGACAATGACAAAATTAAGGGAAAAAAGGTGCAGCATCCTTACACTCTGAAACCAGAGAATGGAGAATGGAGAACAGGGAAATGGCCGAGCTATGGAACAAATATTAAAGTTATGTCTTCAGAGGAGAAAACAACATGAAAAAGAAATCTTCCCATTGATATTAGGAAACTTTAGTCTGTTGAGAAAAAGGGAATAAAGTGAAAGTAACAAATAAACAGTTTTAGATAAATTATTGGGACTTAATTTAATGGGCGTAGAAAAAGTCAACAGAGATATATGAAATAGGCATCATATTTCAGAAAGTGACTTGCAAAGTTATGGAGAAGCAATCAATGCAATACGTTTGGGTTTTCAGGAAAATTAGAGCTAAACCCCAAGCCTACAATACAAATTCTAATCTTATGGGACTGCGGTTAATATGTGGACATAGTTTCTTGAATGGGAGAGCTGAGAAGAAGCAGTGAGAAGGAATACAACAATGTTTCTTTCGAGTGGAAGGCCTGCGTGATATAGCAGGAATAGGGGCTTCGCTCTCAGCTATTCCCAATACTCACCACTCTTTTGGTTGAGGGAATCAATTTCCAAGACTTCTGATGGCACTTTGCCATGTCGGGTTATAAGTGGCTGAGCAGAATGTAAAAAAGCTCCAAGGTGATTGAGACAAGTGGAGTGAGTGGGAAAATGTGTGACAGATGGAGAGCAATAGGGGTAGATGCGACATTACGCACTATGGTAGGAATAATAGAACGGCAGCTTACCAGTTGAACAGGGGTTGGTTGAAAAAATACTGATGTATTAAGGAACTTCTGCTGAATTTTTGTTTCCTTCTGTGCAGACCTCTGAGGTCCATGCAGGGCAGTGAGTTCTGAAACCAGAAGTCAATACTGGGAATGACATTGGCAGGCTGACCAGTGTGGACAAACCCAACATGTGGGGAGCTGTAACATTGAAAAGGATCTGGATCGCCCTGTACACCCGTCATTGAAAGCAATATTTCAGGAAAAGAAAGGATTTTGGAAGGTAAAGGGTGTCTTAGCCTTCATTTCAAAGAGATTTGCGTCCAGCTGTAAGCGTGTCTTACTGCATGTGTACATAGCCTTGGTGGGATCCCATCTCGAACAGTATGCAGTGTTGTGTGTAGTTTTGATCTCCACACCTGATAAAGGACAACCCTGACATTGAGAGAATGCAGTGAAGGATGGCCAGACTGATCTCTGGGATTCAGGCTTGTTATGGGAGCAGATTTTGGATCGACTGGGTCTGTATTCCATGGGGTACGGAGAAATGAGTGGAGATCTCAGTAAAATATATAAAACACTGACAGGGTGAGAACGTTTGGAAGCAGAAAGATAATTCCCCTGGCTGGGTCTTCAAAAACAAAGAGACACAGTATTAGCTACAGGCAGGCCACTCTGCATTATGATGACAATAAATGCCTGCACACAGAGACTGGTGAACCTGGGGAATTCTCTTCCAGATCAGGCTGTGAAAGTCAAGGCACTGAATATAAATCAGGATTTCTACACACAAAAGGAATACGGAGAGAGCAGGAGAATGGTGTGACGATAGAGGATCAGATATCATTAAAGATTGTCCTGCAATAACACGGTAGCTGTGTTCCTATGTAACACAGTGTTGTAGAAAATTGTGCAATATTAATAATGGGGCCTATTGGAAAAAGAGTGGATGGGGCGAACCCCATGAAATATCAGTACAAATCAAAGATTAAAGGTAGTCTAACACGCACGCAAGCACAGTCTAATTAAATCGTTAAATCATATGCTTTAAAGATTAACTGACCACGTGATGCCGACACGGGATTCCAGTTCTCCCAAAGATTCTTCCCCTGCTTTGAAATAAAGTTCCTTCTAAATTTAGACTACAATTCAAAGTTTCAGGCTCGGATTCAAAGCTTGCAGAGCTGATTACATTCCTGTTTTAACTGGACATACTGAGGGTGCATTTTGGAGACAGAGGATCGTGAGGCTGGGTATTGCTGTTCAACTGGTGCCAGAGATGGATTTCACGTCACAGTCAACAGGAGCTTGCGTTATGAAAAAAAGCTGCACAATTCACGAATTGTGTTGCAATCAAATCGCGTTTAATAAATATGGGTTTATCAGAGAATTGCCTGCATATTGAATGGAGGAGCAAAATTAATTCACTGACAGCAGTTTTTATTTTATATGTCCAAGTGTTCAAACATACTAAAGGATATGAACGCTGTGTGGGGAAACTGCATTGAGGATATTTTCTCTATGATCAAGAATGGGAAATGCTCAATATGTCTAATGGCCTTCTCCTTTCCCGATGTTTCTGCGCAGTCTGAGGAAAAGCTCCGTAAATGCTGTCACAAGCTCTCAAATATTAGGAACGCAGCATCTGACTGGCGACAGGACTGTGTTTCCAGTTCTCTTTTCCAAAACCAAGCTTGTTGCTGGGTATTCTGTCAGGGTTTATCCTTTAAGACCTCGGAGCAGTTTGATATAATAGAGTGCCTAGCTTGGCCGTTTCAGAGACCAATGAAGAGTTTATCATATGTCTGTGAGTCTGGAGTCACACTGAAGCCAGACCAGGAAAGCACGGGAGATTCACTTCCTGGAAGTACATTGGGGAAGGAAATTGATGTTTACAATCGACATTGCCTTCAAGGTCACTATTGTGACACCAGATGTTACATTTGATGTGTTATTAACTGTTTTTACCTTCCACTCGCTGCCAGAGCATTAGCCTGGTCTAGATTAGTAATCCCGTGATATTTCGACAACAGCATCATCTCCACATGTGGACCTATCGGAAACCACACTGAGCTGGTTATTTCTGTGCTGCTTGACAGCTCTGTCAAATAGAACTCCCACCAATTTGACTATCGTGATGGCATGAGGGCGTGGCAAATGGTCAGATTGTAATTATTCTCCTCTTTGGGGACTGGACAGTTTCGAGTAATTTTCCACATTGCCAGGGAGATGACAGAGTTGGAGCTGGAATGAAGCAGCTTCCCCAGGGGCACGGCTGGTTTTGCTGTACATGTCCTCAGACCTATTGCAGGAATGGGGTCAGCGCCCATTGCTTTTGTTGTATCTATTGTGTTCAGCTGTTTCTTCATGTCACGTACAGACAATCGAATTGGTTGATGACTTCCCATCTGGAGAAGGTGAGGTGGATTATCGAATTAACACTTCTGACTGAGAATGGTGCAGATGATGCATATTTGTCTTTTACACTGACGTACATAGCTATTTCGTTACTTGGGATGGGGATAATAGTGGAGTCCACTCCTCCACTAAGTTGTTTACTGGTCCATCGATATTTATGCCTGAATGTGGCAGGACTGCAGAGTTTAGATCTGATCTGTTCGTTTTGCTATAGCTTCTCTCTCTCTTGACCAAATGTTAGTTCTGCTGGTTAGAAAGTAACCGGTCAAGTGGCATAGCTTTAATCGGCTGTCATCAGGGATAGGTGCACATGGTTCTGACCCTGGCATGTTCACCCACACTCTTCACTGAACCATACATCAGCTTGATGCTAATGGTAGACTGATGGATGATCCCGGGGAAAAAAAGTTACAGATTGTAGTTGAATACAACACTGCTTCTGCTGCTGCTGTGGTCTACAGCATCAGATGATAACCCAGTTTGAGCTGCAAAATCTGCAATTCAATTCTACTGACTGTCCCCCCAGTTTGCACCGAGACCCATTCACCCATCAGCCCTGTACTCAGTGACCTAACCTGGTTTCTGATGTGGTACCACTTCAATTTTCATATTCACTTTCTGCTCAGGGTCTCTCCCTCGTGACACGCCTCCAATTTGTTACATTACTCAAATACATTGACATATTCATCTGAATCTTTTCCATTCCTGTAATGCATTCACCTGTGTTTGAAGTGAATGTGTTTCCCTCTGTTTCTCTACCTGACCCTGATTAAGACCTTTTTCGTGTCAGTGAGGCCAGCTGTATGCAGTTTCAGAGACAATGAATGTGTGCACAAGGTGTGATCGTTCACTTCCCAGTGTCTGGCAATTTGTGTTGAACTGAACGTTTGGGCAGCTTTGACACACGTCTTTGGAACTTGTTCAAAAACAGAAATTGTTGAAGAAACTTCGCAGGTCTGAAGCATCGTGTGGAATGAAAACAGAGTTCATCTTTCAGGTCCAGTGACGCTTCTACAAAGCTCCCAGATTCTCCAGAAATATTTGCACCTTTATTTCCAATATTCACAGTTATTTGTTTAATTGAATATTCGTGCTGTGCCTATTCATTTCTGGAGAAACTCAGCAGATCTGACAGGGTCGGCAGAGACAGAGAAACAGAATTAGCGTTTCCAGTCCAATGTGATAATTCTTCAGAACTGAAAAAGATTGGATAATGGGCTTTTTAGTCCCTTAACCGTGTTGGGGGATGGGGTGATAGGGAAAAGAGTGTGTGGTAAAAGGGAAACGGGCTTTTAGCAGTGCTGAACGAGAAGATGATGTAAAAAGGGTTGAAATTAAGATGTGAATGGGGGAAAGGGCATTTCTCTGTTGAGTGCAAGATAAAGAGACACACAACCACACAAGGTCATAGGGAGACCAGGAAGGTGAATGTTGACCATGTGGTATTATATAGAACTGGCCAGTGATACATTTTCACTGTAGAGACCGTCACCCCTTTCAGACATAGGAATTCAGGTGTTTGCCTTCTTATTGGCGCTTGTAATTGTTTCATGCTGTCTTAGCATTGTAACATGGAGAAAAATAAATTACAGTATGAAGTTTGGGGCTGAGTGTTGTTTATCTGTCATTTTTAATATTGTTTCGAATTTGCAGTGCTTATTATTAAATCCCTGTTCTTGAAGTTAGAATCAGATGGAGTGTAGGAGGTTGAGGGATGACATTATAGAAGTTTATAAAATCATCGGATGCCTGGATAGTGTGAATACGCAAGGTAATTTCCACAGGATAGGGGAGTTCATAGTTTTAAGATGAAAGCAGGAAGATTTAAAGGGACAAAGGGGCAATTTTTTCACGCAGAGTGTTGTGTGTGTATGGAATGAGTTGCAGAGGAAGTGTGGTAGATGTAAGTACATCTACTTTGGACAAATATATGAATGGGAAATGTTTCGAGGCATATGGGCCAAATGCAAGCAGAGGGGTCTACTTTTGTTTGGAATACCTGGCCAGCATGGACAAGTTGGGCTAAATGTCTGTTTGTGCTCGATATGTCTGTATGAATCCATAAACCGAGGAAAAGGGGAAAAAAACATATGATTTACGTAAATTGGTAAGGAATATAAAACAAGCATCACGAGCGTTTCCGAGTATTAATGAAGAAGTTCAAGATGATTGTGTGAGTTTTGGAGAAATGACATCTGGAAAGTATGTTTATGATATTTGGATGGTGTGAATGGGCAACTGGCTAACTGGGAAAAGGCAGATAATTTACACCAGGATTGTGCAACAATCCCCACAGGGGAAGGCACTGTAGGCATTTCAATGGTATAAACAAAATGTTAATTGGAGGGAAATGTTTCTAACTCAATGAACCGGTTGTTAACAGATAGATAACACTAAGGGTAGACAGGTCAGAAGTAATTCATACCTGGTTTCAAAAGTAGTGGTCACGGAGTGACTGGTGGCACTGTGTGAAATATTCCATAATTCTCTGGATTACAGGAGTGATCCAGCGAAACTGGAGACCCTCCAATGTGGCACCTGTCTTCAAGAAAGGAGCGAGACAGGAAGCAGGAAACATTTAGACTAACCATTATTGCTGGGAATCTGCCAGAGTCTGTTATTAAGGAAGGGATTGCAAGACATTTAGAAAAGCTTCACTCAGAGTCAGCATGGTCTTGTGAAAAGGAAACGATATTTTGTCTGTAAAATCATGCAAAGTCTTTCTGGAAATTCCTGAGAATGTAACAAGCGGACTTGGTCAAGGGGAACTGGTAGATACGAGGCTTTCCAGAGAGTTTCCACAAGGTATCACACAAGACAGTAGCTCACAGAATGATGGATACGGTATTAGCATGGAATGATGATTGATTAACACTTGGAAATCGGAGAGTCAGGATTAGTGGATCTTTATGATAAAATGTATCTACTGGAGTACCACAAATACCAGTCCGATGGCATTAGTTATTTACAATCTACATTGATAGCCTGACGGCAGGAGCTGAGTGGAGTAGAACATCCGAGTTTGAGGATGACACTGAGAACTAAAAGGCAGGCCGTTATTAAATGAAAAGGACTCCCAAAAAAGGAATAGTATGAAGGGATTGGCATGTTCCTCTGTCTGAAAGATAAAGTCAGCTTGCTGATGCAGCCAGTAACTGTGTTGGTACATTCGCCGGATTGCTGGGATGAAAGGGTTGAATTATTGAGAACATCTAAAATGGTGAGATGAGTACCATTGTGGTTGAAATTAATGAGGGTGATATTACTGAAATTTTCAACATACAGACGAGGCTTGACATGGTAGATGTTGCAAACATGGTTCCACACCAGGGCAGAGTCTCGAACTCGGGGACCTAGTTACAGAATAAGTGATATTGAGTTCAAACTGAGATGCAAAGAAAGTCTTCTTTCAGAAGATAGTGAATTGCTGGAATTCCCTAACCCAGAGAGCTATGGAGGCTGGGTCACTGAATGTATTTATAGACAGGGTGGATAGGTTTTTGACATATCAGCGAGTTGAGGGATACAAGGGGTTAGCAGGAAAGTGGAGTTGAGCCCTCGAGTAGATCAGTCATGTTCTTATTGAATGACAGGACAAGCCTGAGGGGCAAAATAGCCTGCTCCTGATCCTATTTCGTCTGATCTCATGTTATTCCTTTGAAAAGTAATTGTTTGTTTTCCTGGAAGTCGTGTTGTACAATGCTGTAGTCATGGAGAGCAGAGAATTTGTCGGAGTTAACCCTGGATAGGGTATGGGGGCTGTATTCATAGTGGATCTGAATATGTAACATGACTCCCATCTAGATCAGAACTTACATATAGGGATAGCCTGGAAAGAGAGATTGGGGGTGGGGTCACGCTCTGTCCAGCCTGTATTTTCCAAGTACATTTCCGAATCTACACCTAACCATCGGAGTAGCTCTATCTGCCCCTGTGTAACAGGTGCAAAGGGCTGAATGGAACATCAGAACACAGGACTGAGGGACACAAATGGGCCATTCGGCCTTTTGACACTACTCCACCAGTAAATAAGATCGTGGCTCATCTCATTGTGGCTCCAGCTGCACTTCTGTCTCCATGTGCTATTATCCATGATTCACCTGCACGAAATCAGGCGAATTCAGCCTCGCCTAAATATAAAGATTCAGCAATCACAAACCTCTCGGAAGAGAATTCCCACTTGAATGAAATCCCAATTTGCGAATTTCTCCTTATTCCTGTTCTGACTGAGGTTGGAGGGTGTCACTGTTTCCTTTTCTCGTCCCACTCCTTCACTGCTCACACCAAAGTTTAAACGTAGCCAAGTTGGTGAAAAGGTCGATTAGAAAGGTCTCAGACTGAGTCAGATTCAGTGATAGGAACAGGTCAGGCAGATTTCTTTAGTCAGCCACATGTAAGTAATAGAACTAATGGAGGGGCATGGTGGACATGTGGTTCATACTGCTGCCTCACATCACCAAGGAACTGACCTTTATTCCAACCTCACACAATTCTCTGTCTGTGTGGATGTCTTCCCCATGCTCCAGTTTCCTCCCAAACTCCAAAGATGTGCAGCATAGGGTAGATTGGGCAGGCTAGATTGCCCATCGTGTCCAGGGGTGCGTGGGTAAGTCATGGGAAATATAAGATTACATGAATCCACAAGAAGGACTATCCCGGCAGGCCCATTGTTTCAGCATGCTCCTGCCCGACTGAACATATTTCCTCCAACCTTGATTCCATCCTTACTCCTTTGGTTCACCCCCTCCCCACCCACAGCCAGGATTCCTCTGTGCCCTGCGACATATTGATAGCTTTCAATTCGCACGCCCTGACCACCTTCTATTCACCATGGATGTGCAATCTCTTTACATCACCATCCCACATCAAGATGGCTTCAAACTCTTCGCTTCTTTCTCGAAAAGAGGCCCGGCAATTTCCATCCACCACCACTCTCCTTCACCTGGCTGAACTTGTTTTCTCTCTCAACAACTTCTCCTTCAACTCATCCCATTTTCTCCAAATCAAAGGTGGAGCAATGATTACCCGCATGGTTCCTAGCTATGCCTGCCTTTTCATGGGGTATGTGGAACATTTCTTGTTCCAGGCCTACCCAGGTCCCCTCCCACAACGGCGTTATCGGTATATCCATGACTATTTTGGTGCAGTTTCATGCTCTCGTCCTGACCTGGAAAAAAATCATAAATGTCGCTTTCAGTTTCCATCCCTCCATCACCTTCCCCTGGTCCATCTCCGACATTTTGCCTTACTTACAGTGACCTTTCTGTCCCCATTTCTAGCAATAGTCTATCCACTAATATCCATTACAAGCTCACTGACTCCCACAGCTAGCTGGACTACAGCTCTCCTCACGTTACATCCGGTAAGGACTCTATCCCTTTCTCTCAGCTCCTTCACCTCCGCCGCATTTGTTCCGATAAGGTCACTTTCCAAAGTGGTGTTTTTAATGTGTGCTCCCTCTTCTCCATCCGTGGCTTCCCACGTAGAGTTGTTGACAGGGCTATCGGCAGTGTGCAGTCCATTTCCCACGTCAGGACCCTCATCCCCTCCCTCTGCTCCCAGAACTAGCATAGGGTCCCTCTTGTTCTCACTTTTCACTCCACCAGCCTTCATGTGCAAAGAATAATCCTCCGCCATTTTCGCCAAATGGAGCACGATGCCACTACTAAATACATCTGCCCTTCGCTCCCCCGTCTGCATTCCACAGATATCGTTTCCTCCGGGAAAACCTAGCCCACTCCTCCATCACACCGATCACCTCTCCCAAAACACACAGCACCTTCCCATGCAATCGCAGAAGGTGCAACACCTACCCTTTGCCTCTTCCATGCCCACTATCCAAGGACCAAAACACTCATTTCAGATTAAGCAGCGTTTCACTTGTACCACTTTCAATTTGGTCTATTGCATTCGTTGCTCCCAATGTGGTCTCCTCTATATCGAAGAGACAGAACGCAACTGGGTGATCGTTTTGCTGACCACCTTTGGTCTGTATGCGATCAGGTCCCGGACCTTCCCGCAGCTTGGCACTTCATGACGCAATCCTGCTCCCATGCCGACATGTCTGTCCTTGACCTGCTGCAATGTTCCAGTGAAGCTCAACGCAAACTGGAGGAACAGCTTCTCATCTTCCGACGAGGCAGGTTCCATCCTGTTGGTCTCAACATTGAATTCAACAACTCCAGATGATTATTCAATCTCGAACCCTCTGTCTTCATTCTGCTCCATAATTTCATTTCATCTTTTAAATTTTTTTCACTGTTCTGTATCTCTTATTTCTTGATTGTCTCTCTTTCTCTCGCTCCCCAATCTCTCATCACCTTTGTCCTCTCCTCTTCTCCCTTTCCTAGCCTTCTCCCTTGTTTTCCATTTTGCCTCTGCTTCACTTATCCCCCCCATCCCCCAAATATTTTGTCGCATTGCACTGGCTTCAGCCTTGGTCATCCACAGCTCCTAATCTTCCTATAATCTATCTTTTCACTGTCATTATCACCTCTTTATTGCTACATTTGCTTCTGGAGCCATGACTCATCTTCTCTTTGCCTTGTATAAATACCTCCCTATTTCTCCCGGTTTTTTTTAGCTTTGACAAAGGGTCAGTTAGACTCGAAACGTCAGCTTTTTTCTCTCCTTAAATGTGCTGCCAGACATGTTGAGATTTTCAAGCATTTTCTCTTTTGGTTTCTCTCCTTTCCTGACTGTCTGCTGAAACAGTATCCAGGCAACTCTCTCCCTTCCTGATGTCACACAATGTTTGATGCTCAGACTCCAACCGTACAACTCTGACCTGGAATTATTCCAGTAACCAACATTTCCTCCAGACATGGTCACGGGGATCTTAAATGGCATCTACCAGCTCCCACATGATGCAGACACAGCACATCACCTGACACGCCATCCTAACTTTATTTAGCTAGTTCTGATTTCTAAAAAAATTGACTGTTTTTCTATCTATGCTTATGCAAGTTGTAAACAATAGAGTCACAGAGTCATCGAGATGTACAACATGGAAACAGACCCTTCGGTCCAACTCATCCAAGCTGACCAGATATCCCAACCAGATCTAGTCCCATCTGCCAGCACCCGGCCCATATCCCTCCAGATACCTTTAAATGTTGCGGATATAGCAGCCTCTCCCACTTCCCCTGGCTGCTCATTCCGTACACGTACCACCCTCTGCGTGAAAGCGTTGCCCCTTAGGTCTTTTTATATCTTTCCCCTCTCACCCTAAACCTACACCCTCTAATTCTGGACTCCCCACCTCAGGGAAATGATTTTGCCTATTTATCCAATCCATTCCCCTCATAGTTTTATAAACCTTTATAAGGTCACCCCTCAGTCTCCGACATTCCAGGGAAAACAGCCCGAGCCTATAAAACCTCTCCTTAAAGCTCAAATCCTCCAACCCTGGCAACATCCTTGTAAATCTTTTCTGAATCATTCCAAGTTTCACAACATCTTTTCGATAGGAAGAAGTCCAGAATTGCACGCAATATTTCAACGGTGGCCTAACCAATGCCCTGTACAACCGCAACATGACCTCCCAACTCCTATCCTCAATGCTCTGACCAATAAAGGAAAGCATGCCAAACACCTTCTTCACTGTCCTATCTACCTGTGACTCCATTTTCAAGGAGATATGAACCTGCACTCCAAGGTCCCTTTGTTCAGCAATACTCCCGAGGACCTTACCATTAAGTAGATATGTCCTGCTAAGATTTGCTTTCCGAAAATGCAGCATCTCACATTTACCTAAATTAACCTCATCTACCACTTTTCATCCCACTGGTTAATTTGATCAAGATGCTGTTGTAATCTGAGGTAACCTTCTTCCCTGTCCACTACTTTTTTTGTGTCATCAGGAAAATAACGAACTATACCGCTTATGCTCACATCCAAATGGCTTCGAAAAATTCAATTTAATGCAGGTTGATTTTTAGCAGTGTCCCTATTAGCGAATCAAATCACAGACCTCCCTGATTAACCTGCTCATTATCTTCTGAAAGAATTCTGACTGAAATGTCATGCAGGACCGCTCCTTGATGAAACCATGCTGACTCAGCCCTATTTTACCATGCACCTCCAACTACTCTGCAATCACATTGTTAATAATGATCTCTAAACTCTACTCATGTCCGATGTCAGACTAACTGGCCTATGATTTCTTGTTTTTGCCTTCCTTCTTTTCTTGCACAGAAATTTTATAATGTGCATTTTCCAGTTCTTTGGGACTGTTCCTGACAACAGTTACTGCTGACAATTCACCAGCAGTGTGTCCACAATCTCCTACGCTATTTCTTCAGAACGTTTGGTTGTTATCCTGCCAGCCTGTGTAATTCATCAATCTTCAAACATTGCAGCTTCCCCAGTACGTTCTCCTCAGCATTGATCACTACACTCAACTTTCGCCCTTGACTCTCTTGAAGGTTAGGAATGCTCCTGGTGTCTATCATTGTGAGAATTGATTCAAAGAACCTGTTCAGTTCATCCTCCATTTCTTTGTTCTCCATTTCTCTGTAGCCAGCCTCATTTTCTAGTTCTCGAATGTTCACTTTTGCCTCTGGTCCTCTTATATATCTTAAGAAAACTCCCGCAGTCGCCTTTGCTAGAGCGAGCTAGCTTCTATGTTTCAGTTCACCACTTTATTGTTTTTTAATTGTCTTCTGCTGCTATGTAAAGGCTTCCCAATCTTACACAGACTGAATGAGTGTATTCCAGTAAATTGACTGATGAAAATAAGCATGTAAATATAATAAACGGATTGTCCATCATTGTGTGGCACAGCACTGCTGCCTCAGAGCGCCAGGGACCTGGGTTCAATTTCAATCTGTCGAGTTTGTGCAATCTCCCCGTGTCTGCATTGGAAGCATTCACTTTTTTTGTCTCTCCACAGTGTGTCTCATTGTTAGTTTTGGGATTTTGCCATTGACAGTATTTTGTGATTGTGTTCAGTTGAGAAATGCTTCAAATGCGACTGGTTTGTTATAAAACCGGCCGTGGTGCTCTGGCTCTCCTGGGTGTTTAGGAATCTTGCTAAGCCACTTGTGTGAGTGAAGTGTCCCTGGATACGAACTCCATCTCTCTCAGTCCCTCAGTCTATTAGTGAATGCATGTAGCTTTTCCTTGTGCAACCTCTGGAACTGCACAGCACCACAAGCTTGGCACTGGCTGCTCCCTATGCAGAACTGTGCACACAAAGACATTGGGCACTTTCAAACCCACTAGTCATAATGCGTAAAGATCTGCTATTGAAGGGAACAGCAAAGCTAAATTCCCATTGAACAACAAAACAAAGTAAAGAGGCTCAATGGTATCCATCTGCTCTGATACTTTCTTGTCTTTTGGACTAACTTCTGTTTATCCCTGTCCATCTGCTTTAGACGGCTCGTATGCATATGTGTCAAACAGGTTTGGTGGTGATGACAGATATCTGATCATTAGGTCATTGAACTCATTCGGTGGACTCAACTTTCCTGGTTAATGAGATCACACTTAAGTTTTTATGATCAAGTCTATCGATTTGAAAAAGTAAAAGATATTTGAATTTTGGAAAGACTAGGCTCTGCGATGTGTAAGTGAGGTTAGAAATAGGAAGGTAGTAAATTAAATACATGACCAAAGGGCTGTCAGATGAGGCATCCCTCCGAAATGTGGATCATTTGGAGTTCCTGCTCGGCAGGATATACACAAGAAAGACAAAATGGACCTGAACTGGCAGCAATCTCCAATATTTAGATCATTGGGGGACCTGCACAAGAAGTACGGGATGGACCTGAACTGGCAGCAAAATCTTGGCAGGCAGGTTGGCTATTGACACTCAGGAGTGTTTAAATTGGTGTGGTCGCGGGGGCGGGGGAGCGGTGTGGGATTTGGAGTGGGAACCAGAGCAGTTGGTTCATGATACAGTAACTGAGGAGGAATTGGAGACTTATACCAGTGCATCTAAGACCAACAACAAACAGGCAGAGGGGACTGAACACAATGGGACTGGCAACCTGAAGTTTGATTCGTTTAATGTGAGGAATCTGGCAGGTAAGGACTTGGAGCTTGGCTGAGTACATATAACTACAATGTAAATAATTCCGAGATTTCATTGAGAGAGGGACAACAGAGCAGACAATTCAGTGGGTCTGGAGAGAGTTGCCGAACATGCAGTGAATGGCTTGAGATTGTTGTTTAAAGTAAAATACTTATCCAGTCCTTTATCGAATTCGGAAAGTGTGTGATGCAATGTACAGACTAAAGTGATGAAGGAGGAAACTGGAATTGTCTGTTTGCAATATTTTCTGCTTTACTGATCGTCTTTTGTAATCTCCTGTCACCGGAAAATAGAAGCAGAGAATTTACATCAGGGAAAGTCAAACTTGATACCAGGTCAGCATCTGATGCATTGTGTACCCTTCAATCCAAGCATTATTATGGATAAGCAGATGAATTTAGAGCCTAAATCTGTACATGGGACTACGATGTTGCAAATATTATAGGGACTTGGTTGAGTGAGGGACAGGACTGATTGCTCAACTTTCCAGGGTTTTATTGTTTTTGATGAGATATTTGGGAAGGTAAAAGTGGGGGAGAAATTGTATTTCTAATCAGGGTGAATATTACATCTGCCCTTAGACAGGGAGTACTGGGGGCTCATCCACTGAGGCAACATCAGTACAGCTCAAAAATAAGATGGATTCAAGCACTGTGTGAGGATTATAATTTAGTCCCTCCAACAGCGACCGAGAGATTGAGGAAAAAATATTGAAACGTGTATTAAAAACAGAGTTGCCATAGTGATGTTATTGGAGATAAATTATCTGAGATGACAGCCCAGTTGGGAACAGGCATTGCTGGATTTAGTGTTGTGCAATGAGGCAGACTATTTAAGGGATCTTAAAGTGAATTAATATTTGGAAGCAATGATCATAATATGACTGAATTTATTCTGCAATTTGAGAGGGAGAAGACAGAATCAGACGTAACGGTATTACAGTTCCATAAAGGCAACTACAGAGGCATGAGAGAGGAGCTGGGTAGAATTGCTTGGGAGAGGGACCCAGCAGAAAAAGCAGTCGAACAGCAATGGTAGGGGTTTCTGGAAGTAATTCAAGAGACACAACAGAGATTCTACCCGATTAAAAAAAGAAGCATGCTACAGGAAAGATGAAGCAACCATGGCTAACTGGAGAAGGCAGGGACAGCATAAAAGCAAAAGAGTAAGCATATAATGTGACGAACGGCAGTGGAAAGCCAGACGATTTGGAAGCTCATCTCGGCCAATGGAGGACATCAAAATAATAAATATGGAGGGAGGAGATTATGTATGAGGGCAAGCTTGCCAGTAAGATAAAGGGAAATTATACGATTTTCTTTAGATATGTAACGGACAAAGGCGAGGCAAAGAGGATATTGGGCTGCTGGAAATGGCACAGGAGAGACAGTCGCGGGGAACAAAGAAATGGCTGAGGACACGAATAAGTTTCCAAAAATTCAAGCGTGTGAAGGGGCAGAACTGAGTATGTCACCCATCGCCAAAGCAGACGTGGTAGAAAAACACTGAATGCGCTGAATGTGGATAAATCACCTGGACCAGAAGAACTATACCACAGAGCTCTCAGGGAGAAAGCTAAGCGGTAATGGAGGCATTCGTGATGATCTTCCAGGAATCATTAGAATTAGGGAATACCCCAGAGGACCGGAAAAGGACTATCGTAAAATCTCTGATTAACAATGGAATACATCAGAAGACAGAAAAGTACAGACCAAGTTGTCTAACCTCAGTCAGTTTTAAGATTCTGGAATCGACCGGGAAGCCTGGGATTTCTGAATATTTGGAGGTGTATAGTAATATAGGGCAAACTCTGCATGGTTTCATCAAGGGAGTTTATGCCTGACACATCTGATAGAATTCTTTGAGGAAGTAACGAACAGCTTAGACCAAAGACAGCCAAAGCATGTTATCTACTTGGATCTCGAAAAGGCCTTGGCCAAGTGCCACACAGTAAGCTATTGATTACGATAAGGGCCCACAGTGTTAGAGGCAAGCTATTAGCATGGATAGAAGTTTGCTTTTTGGCAAAAAGCCGATAGTGGTGATAAAATTATCCTTTTCAGGATGGCAGAAGGTGACAAAATGTGTTCCACTAGACTCAGTGTTGGGGCAACGTTTCACTCTGTACATTAATGGTCCAGAGGGCATTCTGGCCAAGTTTGCAGACATTACAAAGATTTGTAGAGAGACAGGTAGCACTGAGGAGGCGGACAAGCTGCAGAAGTACTTGGACAGGTTAGGAGATCGGAAAAGATGGTGCAATTGGAGTAAAACATGCACTATTATGAGGTTATGCACTTTGGTAGGAAGGATAGAGATGTGGAATATTTTCTAAACTGGGAAAAAATTCAGAAGTCGGAAGTGCAAAGAGACATGTTGACTTAATGCTTCGGAAAGCAAATACATTGAATGGATTTATTTCGAAAGAATTGAATATAAAAGCAGGGATGTACTTCGAAAGCACGACACGCTCTGGTCAGGCCACAATTAGATTATTGTGTGCAGTTTTGGGCCCTTTATCTCAGCAAGGATGTACTGGCCCTGGAGCCTGTTCAGAGGAAGTTCACCAGAATGGTCATAGGAATGAAAAGTTCAAGAAATGACAAATGCTTGAGGATTCTGAAGTTTAGAAGTTTGAGAATGAATCTAATTGAAACTTACAGAGTACTGAATGACCTGGACAGAGTGGATTTTGTGGCAATTTGTCCTTTGGTAGGGATCCGAGGTACAGCCACGGATTACAGGGAAGACCTATTTAGAACAGATATAAGGAGAAGCGTCTCCAGGCAGAGTGTCGTAATTCTGTGACATTCAATGCCACAGAAGGCTATTGAGTATATTTAAGCCTGTGTAGGATGGGTTCTCGATTGTAAAGGGGATCAAGGGTTATGGGGACAATGAGGTTGAGAAACATATCTGTTTTGATTGAATGTTGGAGCAGATTCGATTGGCTGATGGGCCCGGTTTCTACTTCTATGTCTTCTGCTCGTATGGTCTTTACTAATATTGGCTATCCGCAGTCCTCATTGTAGATTTATACTTGAATCTGATCTTCATATGATTTATCAAGAGGAACTTTCCAATACGGATTACTGGGCAATATCACGTTCGCACACCCTCGACTCTTCAGCCATGCCCCCCAAATCTGTCTGATTTCTGTCTCCTCCCCAATGCCATAAGCATACTTTATTTGAAGTCCAGTAAGTGATACTGCATCACAGATGATTGACATCAAAAGTATCAACACCATGGCCCTCACCTGCCCTCTCTAATCCTGGAATAACAATCTGAATTGCATTTGTCAGGGATAATTATCTGTTAAGATATCCATGCCATTTGTCTGTTATAACCCTACGTTGTCTTAGGCACATTTTCTTCTCAGGTCGACTATCAACAATCAAAGTTGTCTCAATGTTTTATTGATATTGTAATGACTGATCACGAGTTGTAGGCTGTATGTTTCCAATTATAAACAGAGAAACTTGTTGATGTTCTAACAATCCTCTGTCATTACTCCCATATCCAAATCAGATTGAATGATAACACACAATCAATCTACCATCTCCACCATTCCTTCCTTCAGTCACCCACATATATCCCATTCAGAATGTGCAAATTTTAAAAGTTATTTTCAAATTTAATAATAACATTACATATAATATTTCATTGAAAGGGGTTAGCTGGAGCTATTTACTCAGTGAATGTGAATAATGTCCGTCTCCGTGGATTCTAAATGTCTCACTGGAGGATTGGCCTCTTCTATAAATAAGGACTTGGTTCAATGTATTATCTCATAGTAGGAGCGGGAGCATCGCTAACAGCACTAACAGAGATCAGCAGCTGCCGACAGAGAAGGAGGAGAGACCAGAATCTGACAACATTAGACTGGAATGTTCCCACATTGGACCAAAAACTGACACCATTTGACCAGAATGTCACAACAATGGATAAGAATCTGAAAACATTAGATTGGAATGTTCGAACAATGGATAAGAATCTGAGAAGGTACGACTGGAATGTTCCAAGAATGGATCCGAATCTGAGAACAATAGACTGGTTCGTTCCACCAGTGGAAATCAATTATTCCTTCGGTCATTACTATTTATCTCAGCCTTGGTTATCATCGTCATCACGGGTCGAAGAAATCCTTTGGATTCTACGACGTGGCTATTATCCCATCCTCGCCATAGTTGGTGTTCCTAGTAAGTCATTCTCTTTGTCTACTAAACCGGGTTGAACTGTGTTTCTGCTCATGATAGCTAAATTTTGGAAAAGGGGAAGCCAGTGTCTTCACTGCCAACCAAGAATTCTTTTCTGATGAATTCTATAAAGTAAATTACTAATCATAAATTACTCACTGATATGCGTGAAGGAACCAGACTGTTCCCAAATTCCAGAATCCTTCTAGCCCTGCACCGGTCTACTTTTCCACAAGCTTCCCACTCACAAATCCTGCCCAGTACACCATTATGATGTGTTGGTCTACTCGTCAGCCTCAGTGCAACTTCTGAATAAACTTCAGAATTTGGGCCATTGTGAAATCTGGATTAATCTGTTTCAAGTCTCTTCTAACCACATGTACATTACAAGATAATTGTAATTGAGATATTTAATTTGTACTCTCCATAGAATCTGTTAAACATGAAGATAGTGCATGGTGCTCAATCATTGAATCTTAATCTAGTGGCACCGAATAATAACCTGTTGATGTCTCATGAAGCAAGGTGATGGAATTTAAATGAAACTATTATCATTTGTAATAAACAGAAGCCTATCTGCTTGCCTCACGTTCTTCAGAGAAGGCAATAGGTCATCCGGCCCTGGTAAGGTCTGTGCGTGAATGCAAATCCACAGCAATGTCTTTTACTCTTTACTGTCCTCTGGAACATCTGAACCAGCCACTAAGTTCAAGATCGGCATTTGGACAAACGTATGAACGGGAAATGTTTTGAAGCATATGGGCCAAATGCAAGCAGATTAGACTAGTTTAGTTTGGAAGACTTGGTCAGCGTGGACAAGTTGGGCCAAAGGTGCTGTTTGTACGCGATATGACTGTATTGTTGTGGTTCTGTTCGCCGTGATGCGAAATTGTGTTGCAGACGTTTCGTCCCCCGTCTAGGTGATAACCTCAATACTTGGGAGCCTCCTGTGAAGCGCTTCTGTAATGTTTCCTCCGGCATTTATAGTGGTCTGTCTCTGCCACTTCCAGTTGTCAGTTCCAGCTCTCCGCTGCAGTGGCCGGTATATTGTGTCCAAGTCGATGTGAAAGCTGATAGAATCTGTGGATGAGTGCCATGCCTCGAGGAATTCCCTGGCTGTTTTCTGTTTGGCTTGTCATATAATATTTTCTTGTCCAGTCGAACTCATGTTACTTGTCGTTTCCTGGCTAGTTGGTGTTCATAGATACGGATTTTTAGCTGTCTTCCTGTTTGTCCTATGTAGTGTTTTGTGCAGTCCTTGTATGGGATTTTGTACACAATGTTGATTTTGCTCATGCTGGGTATCAGTCCCTTTGTCCTGGTGAGTTATCTGAGAGTGGCTGTTGATTTGTGTGCTGTTATGAGTCCTAGTAATCGTAATAGTCTGGCTGCCAGTTTCAAAATGTTCTTGATGTATGGTAACGTGGCTAGTCCTTTGGGTTGTGGCATGTCCTCATTCCGTTGTCTTTCCATAAGACCATAAGACCATAAGACATAGGAGTGGAAGTAAGGCCATTCGGCCCATCGAGTCCACTCCGCCATTCAATCATGGCTGATGAGCATTTCAGCTCCACTTACCAGCATTCTCCCCGTAGCCCTTAATTCCTCTAGACAACAAGAACCTATCAATCTCGGCCTTGAAGACATTTAACGTCACGGCTTCCACTGCACTCCGTGGCAATGAATTCCACAGGCCCACCACTCTCTGGCTGAAGAAATGTCTCCGCATTTCTGTTCTGAAATGACCCCCTCTAATTCTAAGGCTGTGTCCACGGGTCCTCGTCTCCTCGCCTAACAGAAACAATTTTCCAGCATCCATCTTTTCAAAGCCATGTATTATTTTGTACGTCTCTATTAGATCTCCCCTTAATCTTCTAAACTCCAACGAATACAATCCCAGTATCCTCAGCCGTTCCTCATATGCTAGACCTGTCATTTCAGGGATCATCCGTGTGAATCTCCGCTGGACACGTTCCAGTGCCAGTATGTCCTTCCTGAGGTGTGGGGACCAAAACTGGACACAGTACTCCAAATGGGGCCTAACCAGAGCTTTATAAAGTCTTAATAGTACATCTCTGCTTTTAAATTCCAACCCTCTTGAGATAAGAGACAACATTGCATTCGCTTTCTTAATCACAGACTCAACCTGCATGTTTACCTTTAGAGAATCCTCGACTAACACTCCCAGATCCCTTTGTGCTTTGGCTTTATTAATTTTCTCACCATTTAGAAAGTAGTCCATGCTTTTATTCTTTTTGCCAAAGTGCAAGACCTCGCACTTGCTCACGTTAAATTCCATCAGCCATTTCCTGGACCACTCTCCCAACCTGTCTAGATCCTTCTGTAGCCTCCCCACTTCCTCAGTACTACCTGCCTGTCCACCTAACTTCGTATCATCGGCAAACGTCGCTAGAATGCCCCCGGTTCCCTCATCCAAATCATTAATATATAATGCGAACAGCTGTGGCCCCAGCACCGAACCCTGCGGGACACCGCTCGTCACCGGCTGCCATTCTGAAAAAGAACCTTTTATCCCAATTCTCTGCCTTCTGTTAGATAGCCAATCCTCAATCCATCCCAGCAGCTCACCTCGAACACCATGGGCCCTCACCTTGCTCAGCAGCCTCCCGTGTGGCACCTTATCAAAAGCCTTTTGAAAGTCCAGATAGACCACATCCACTGGGTTTCCCTGGTCTAACCTACTTGTTACCTCTTCAAAAAATTCCAACAGGTTTGTCAGGCATGACCTCCCTTTACTAAATCCATGTTGACTTGTTCTAATCAGACTCTGCTCTTCCAAGAATTTAGAAACCTCATCCTTAATGATGGATTCTAGAGTTTTACCAACAACCGAGGTTAATCTGATTGGCCTATAATTTTCCATCTTTTGCCTTGATCCTTTCTTGAACAAGGGGGTTACAACAGCGATCTTCCAATCATCCGGGACCTTTCCTGACTCCAGTTTCTCTTGAAAGATCTCAACCAATGCCTCTGCTATTTCCTCAGCAACCTCTCTCAGAACTCTGGGCATCTGTTGATGAAGTTGTGGGGGGTATCATTTTTGGCGATTGGTGAACAAATAGAGATCGGAGAGTCAGGATTCATCGATCTTTATGATAAGGATGTGTCGACTGGAGTACAAGTATCAGTCTGACGGCTTCAGTTATTTATAACCTATACTGATAGCCTGACGGTGGGAGCTGAGCTCAATATACATCCGAATTTGTGGATGACACAGAGAATGAAAACGCAGGTTTTTACGTAATGAAGAGGACTCCCAAACTAAAGAGCAGAACAAAGGGATTGGAGTGTTCCTGTGTATGAAACATAACGTCAGCATGAAGGATCGTGCCCGAAATGTCGATTCTGCTGCTCTTTGGATGCTGCCTGACCTGCTGCGCTTTTCCAGCAACACATTTTCAGCAGCAAGTAACTAGGTTTATACATTAAACGGGTTCCTGGGATGAAAGGGTTGAAGAGAGGACTCCCGCGCTCGTGGTAAGTTTTTAGAGGCTCGCATCAGTGACTCACTGCTCCCGGCAGACCCGTGTTGCGAGATCCCGCCCTTCGAGTTGCTGCTGCCGCTATAAAACAAAAATATCTGAAGCGAAGCATATCTGAACTGCTTCCAATGTCATTATATCGATACTCAGATAAGGAGACTGAAGATATTCTCAGTTTATTTTTATGTTTGTTTCCTCGGAGTAGTGAGCCTTTGTAAATCTCTTCCCCGCAGATTATTGGAGGCAGAGATATTGAATTTTTTTTTAAGGCACAGACGGATGTTCATAAATAACAACGAGGGAAGTATTATGAGGCAGGAATATGGAGTGTGGGTGAAATGCTGACGGGTACCAAATGACACTGATTCAAAACACTCATAAACATAATGCAAAACAAAATTATAACATAGATAAAAAGTTAAAATGCAACAGTGACAGAATACAGTTCCAAAGGACCATGGGTCTGCACAGTCATGAGAGAGAGACCACTCGTGGTGGTTTACTCTGAGGGTCACCACATCTCGAGTGATGGGGTGAGATTGAGAGAGTGTCCCCATCATGGTAACCTCTGCCAGTGTGGAGAATTGTACCTGCGCTGTTAGCCTCCCACTGCATTACAAACCAGCCGTGGAACCAACTGAGTGGGAGACAGTGTAACTGTTACAGCCAGAAACAGTCATAGGCAAAGGGCAAGAGAAACTTTCATAACAAGGAATAAGGTACAATTCAAATAATGGTCAGGGTAACAGTTGAGAATAAAGACGTTCTCTGTCAGAACTTGAATTCTATACCGAGACAATTGTTAAGAAGCTGCATTTGGCTGAATACAATAAAGTGAGACAAGTGAATTAGCCAGGATTGTTAATTGTAATGTGGTATCGTTAACCATAAATAAGTGTATATTTCTGATTGATCTATGGAAAATGTGCTTATCATTACGTAGAAGTATAAAGCGGATGGAATATATTGTTTGGAGAGTGCGTTCCCATTGCAAATGCCCGAGAACAGGCGCTTGAAGATAATCGGGGTAAAAGTGCCTGAGCGTTGTCTGGTCAGTGACAGGAACCCAGGGGTTTGAATGACTGAAAATTCCTCTAACATGGAGATGAGAAAACAATCAGAGTAGCGGCGATCTTATTGAATGCTAGAACACATTTTAAGGGCTGAATGGCCTCATGATGGATTTGAAACGTATTTAATTTTTTAAAAGTACATCTCTACTCTTGGGGCACTGACATTTTCCTGAAAAATTGAATTATTTGGAACATTATCCGAACAACCAATAATCAACATTCTCGAGAATATTCTATCGCCATGTGGGAGTACTAAAAAGGCGAGAGAGCGAGGGAAAGGGAGAGAGGGAAGCTGCTGTATGTGATAGTGAGACCTTTGGAGCATGAGCCTTGTTCGGGAGTAGGTGCTATAACAGATATACAGTGAGTGTTTGTGAGCAGAGAGAATACAATAAGCCGTATCCAGACAGAGCAGGGAAAGTTATTGATGCTTGTCCTGTATTGCTGGGCATTTCTTCAATCCGCAGATACTGCGCTGAGCTGGGTGCTGAGCTCAGACCATGCTCGTTGAGTCTAGTTTTACGGCCCCTTCAGGGAAAAGAACAATCCTCTTCTGTACTACCTCATCCACGTGCCCCTGTCGACAATAATGGCTGGGAGAATAGGACTGTCATTGAATGAGAGGGACACCATGGAGTGGGGAGGGTAGCTAATGAGGTGGGTGCAATATGATACCACCAGGAAACTAATTCGGCCTCGTGCAGACAATTCCTCTGTCACATTCAGTGAAAATGGCACTGACAGAAATTATTGTTGGCTTCAGCCCAATGAGTCAAAGACTCTTTTGAGCCCACTCCCAGCTGCAAAGCTGCAGAACAAATGCTCATTCAGAACTCCATCATCTGAATCCACAGTGATATCCCGTTCACCCATCATTCCAGGGAATACTGTCTAACGTGGCAAGATGCTGTTGAATTATCTTCACTTCAGCATTCTGAAACCTGTGATCTTCAATTAAATTGTCTCTCAACCTCCCTTTCTCGTTTTTCCCAAAGTCTTTTTGTTTTTTTCGGTATTTAAACTGATTTCCCTACCATCTCTCTCTGGCAGGGGTTTTCACACCCAGATCACTGCTTTGTCGTGGCACAATGAAGATATGGAGCTATAAATGGATGGGAGCTGCACATCCTGTCACTTCCAGTATGAGTATCTTTCCCCACACTGGGCAAGGATCTAATACAGTGTTACTGAACAATATAACGGGCGGATGTAAACAGATCTCCACGCTGGGAGGGTAACTGCTCCTGGTTAACAGTTCAATTCACTGCTATTCACTGTGCAGCTCTCCATACTGCACAGATACCTTATCCAAGTTTATAGAACAAGCCAACTTGTTTGCGTTGCACATTACCCATGCTGGAATAAGTGTTTTGTCCATATTTCTGAATCAATGCACTGATGTGGTCTGTACTGTTCCCATGTTGGACCGATAGTTAATGGATTAGTCAGATCTGCACAGTGTTAAGTCCTGGACAGATTGCTGGGTTGCACTCAGACTGGTCTGCACAGTGCTCTGTGCTGAGCTGATAATTCATCTGGTCTTATAGTATCTGGGCTGGATCCGTGAGGTGGATTGTATATCCGACATAATTTCTGATACAGCTATTACTCGTCCAACTTGACGCATTCCGCTGCCAAACTCCTTGTTTCGGCAACGTATTGTCCATTAATAATTATCCAAGTAAAACATGAACATCTGTCCTTCTTGTCATGGCTCCAACAGACGCCTCTCACAATATATGAGGAAGATAGTCGACCCGAACATTTCCTTATTTTAAAGGTAATTGTGAGTTGCTTTGTTTCAGATGCAATTCGTTTGGTCAAAATATTCAACATTAAGCAAGACACAATTTATTTAAACACTGTAGACAAAATACAACAAAACAAGAGAAACTTGGGAAAACGTAATTTATTGGAATACTCAACAGAATAATTGGTTATTTAATTACTAAATAGTAACTGCTACAATATTGTAACATCCTGGAAACACACACTTGTCACAAAACAAATTCAGGAAACATACTGTCTCACATGCAGTTCTCGAATTCAGGAGGAACGAACATCAAGAGACATTACTGCCAGAAATCTCAGGGAGAGAGCGAAGCAGCCGGCAGAGATTTGTTTTCAACCCTGCTGAGGTCCCAGCAATAAATGAGGTAATGTAAAACTAAGAATCCTGGCTCTGTGAGAGTTTGGCCATCACTCCACAGGACCACGCCGCGGCTGCAAGGACCACAAGGAATGGACTATTTCTAAACTATCTATGCCACTGTAGTAGCGTCTCAAAAATGCCTAACCCCACCTAAGCCCCTCAATGTTGGTAAGATAAATGTCAAAGTTAAATACTAATAATTAAAGCCAAAGGATGCAGCAGGCCTGTTGATCAGACACAAATGGCCTCGGGGGACCAGTAATTCCGACCCAGCCAAAACACAGTACAAACATCGAGCTAATGAAGAAAAAGCATCATCTCTCTCCCTCACATCTTACTTTACGAATGGAATGTGCTACTCACCCAATCGTCATCGATGTCAACATCACACCCACACAAAGTTGTGTCAGTGTTATTGCAAAAGAGTTAGCTGGAGCTGTTTGTTCGGTGACTGTGATTGTTGTCAGTCTCCATGGATCCTAACTGTGTCACTGGAGCTTTTCCTCTTCTATTAATAAGTGGCTTCCTTCAACCTGTTTTCTCATAGTATCAGCGGCAGTGACATCCTCACGATGATTGGGATTAGCAGCTACAGAGAAAGGGAGAGGAAGACAATTTTAGAACAACATACTGGAATATACCAACAATGAATTAGAATTACAGAGCATTAGACTGGAATATTCCAACAATGGATGAGAATCTGAATGCATTAGACTGGAGTGTTCCAACAATGGACAGGAGTTTATCCTCGGTCTTTGCTTGCTTTTTCAGGATTGAGCATGGTTAGAGTTGCAGATAGAAGCCGTACTGATGATTATTCAAGCTGGTTACTATCCTATCCTCTCTATTATTGGTGTTCCCGGTATGCCTATCTCTGTCAATTCTATCAACGCTGTAGAAGGTTATTGCTATTTCAGTTATGTATATTTAACATATGCATAAACTATTATCTTCAGTTTCAGTCACAAACTCTACTTCATTTCCATCAATTTCAGATCCCTCACTCATAAAAATCTAAGAAGGAAGAAAATTCTTCAGATCCGTGAGTCTTCCTTTATTCTTGAACTGCTTCTCTATATTTTCTCTGACATCAAACCTGCCTACACCCACCTCCATAATAACCTCAGTCTCCACCTCTGCCTCAGTGCTGTTTTTGAATTAACTGTCAGCTTGTCCCTTTGGTAACTTCAGCTTTCACGGCTTCAGTTCTCTTCTGACATCTCGTCCAATAGCAAATAATTTGAAAAAATACTTGTTCTTGCTTCTCCAGCTATTTCATAATAGGGACTCCATGTCAGAGTAATAACTTCACTGGACGGGACAGGTAATCACCTTAATGGCATTGTTTCAAATCCTATCACAGCTAATGACAGAACTTAATTTCGAATGACAAAATTTGGAATGAAATCCCATTTTACTAACGGTAACTATAAACCATTAGGAGTTACTTCATTATTTCACTTACAGCCTTTGGTAAAGAAACTAAGTGTGATTTCAGACGCACAACCACATGGTTGGCTTCATATTGTCTTGACAAATGACCTCACAGTCCAGAGAAGCTAGTGATGGACAACAAATGCTGACATCCCGTGAAACGACTACATTAAAGGTGAAATAAACTAATGAACTTTGAATGCTTGAGATTTGAAATAAAATTCTCCAGTGTCTGAAGATATTGGAGAATCTCAGCGAATATGGCAGCCTCTGTCACGAGAAAACAGATAAAGTTTCAAGCCTAGTGACCCTACATCAACACTGAAAGCAGCCAAGAAATAATATTATTTATATCACATAGTTGGATGAGTGAGGGGGAGGTTAGTTGAATGGATGGAGAAATGTTCAGCAAGAGAGAGAAAGAGAGAGAGAAATTAAATGCAAGCAAAGGGACTGCTGATGATGAAGTAGAAGGAAAATAAAAAGGGACATTCTTCTAACATAACACCTTTCCCCACATTCCTGAATATCACGACAATCTGGATATGATTCTGTTTAAAGTGAAAAATCACAAAACACCAGGTTATAGTCCAACAGGTTTATTTGGAAGCACACTAGCTTTCGGAGCGTCGCTCCTTCTTCAAGTGACAGTGGTGGGCTTGATCGTAACACAGAATCTATAGCAAAAATCTACAGTGTGATGTAACTGAAATTATACATTGAAAAATTGATTGTCTTTTAAGCCTTTCATCTGATAGAATACAGTGATAGTTTCACTTCTTTCATGTGTAAATCACAAAACCTTTTTTAAAAAGTTGCATTCTCAGGTTAGCTGTAACATTGAGTGATAGCTAAACAATATGTTGAAAGTGTTAGTCCCCTGTGTTCTCTGTCTATGAGCTGATGTTTAGATTGATTCTAATCTAAAAAGTGAGATAACGGAGTTATACATAAAATCATGCAGTTTTTGAGCTCAGAGTTCTACACAAATGCATGCAATGTTTGACCAAAGTACAATGTAACTCTACAAGTGCGAACTCACACCACAAAATATATGTGTGCATGTGGGTTTTTGTCAGTCTGTGTGTGTCTGTCTGTCTGGGGTGGGTGTTGTGAGTGTGAGAAAGTGTGTGTGTGCGTGTGTGTGTGTGTGTGTGTGTGTGTGTGTGTGTAGCGAGTGTAGAATGTCTTAGGTCAGTCAGGGGGTGCATGTGTGAATGTGGGAGTGTGTGTGTCTATAGGGTGTGTATGGGTGTCTGTGTGCGCGTCTGTCTGTACCTGTGTCCGTGTGTGTGTGAGTATATTTGGCCGAGATTCAGAAAAGGGAAATGATCTTTGATAAACCTGCTGGAGTTTGTGGACTCTGTCCATTCTGTCATTGACAATTTACAACCAGTGTGAGTAGAGTAATTGAATTTTCTGAAGACGTTTGACATGGTTGAATGCAGATGAGTCGAGAATGTTAGAGTCCATAGCTAGGTAGTGGTGCAATATACACCATATGGCTTAAAAATTGAATAATGACCAAAATGAACAGAGTAGTCGTCTTTTTTTCTGTGGACGGAAGGCTTGTGGGGTATCAGAAGGATCAGTTCTTGTGCAATAGCTGTTCACAAGAAATAAAAATGATACAGATGTGAACAACAAATAGCATCATTGACATTTCAGCTTATTAAATAATGAGAGGTTGGGAAGGGCTGTTGTTGAAAATGATCTTGATAATAAGTCACTAACAGAATTTTTACGGCAGGAAGCAATTATTACTGTATAGGATATATGGCCTGTCATGAAAAATTATTAAAGTACCAGATTAAATATATCTTCCTCAATGGTGATGTTTTGCTGAGCCAGTACTTGGGGTGATATGTACAGGCTGAGTCTGCTAAATAAATAATGATCTCCATGTCACCGAGACAGTGCAAAGGAGTTTCACCAGACTGAACGCTGGCATGTTGTTTCCATAAGGATAGAAAGAGAATAAGAAGTTGAAAATTGATGTTTATTGATGGACCCTCATTATCTCTCAAGCAGCCATTGATAAGGTGAAAAATTTCATACTTTCCGTAGGATGCACGATTCCCAATAATTTACGTGCCTGTGAAAACCACATTTCCACTGACAGTGAAGTACAGGTTCTGAATGAACTCTGAACACTTTCATGCATAGTTACTGTGTGCCTCTGCATTCAATATTACGTTGTACACAATCCCGTCAGAAGTTATAACACTTTCATTCTGGAACAATTAGCCATTCCCCAGCAGCTTCTGACTTAAAGAGAGAACATGGGTCTGCTCTGTCAACTATGGAAGATGCCTTTGAATCTGGTTAAAAAATTGTCTTCATTCCAACTCACAGGAAATCATGTTAAAGTAACACATCTACTATGAGTCATCATGCCACGAGGAATAAAGCAGAGCAGTTAATCTGTTCAGTCCCTGCTCCATTTGTTTGTGATGTTGGATCATCTCTGAAACCTTCCAGTTCCTGCGTTAGTGACTTGAGAAGCTGAATGTCCACTTCCTGGTGCTTTACAAATGACTCCGAGTGTGAAATTGTCTCTTTCTGATCATGTGTAAGTGACGTGTAGTGTTGAACAGGCTGCTTGTCTTCCTGCGTAGCAGGCTTTAGGGACTGAACGGGATTTCCCTCTTTTTACACAATAGTTTTTTTGAGCAGAATGACTTTTCCACATTCTTGTGAAGCCAGATTGAGGTGCAGAGCGGACTCCTTCGATTACTGTCGAAATGTGCAGTGTCTGGCAACGCTGTTACATAAATGTTACGGACAGTTTAACAGCACAGGCTTGAATGCTGTCCAGATCTTGTTGCGCATGGACACAGACTGCTTTAGGACCTGAAGGATGACGAAGTGTTCTGAACATTGTGTTACCTGGAGTGAATATCCCCACTTCTGATCAGTGTGAATCCCATAGGCTGGATGGCCTATAGAATTCCACACTGCAGGGATTTCCCGTGACAAACTGGAGATGCCTGGGCTGAGGGAGCTACACTGAGTATCTTCTGCAGTGAAGCCCCACAGCTGAGATGATTCATGCCCAATGATGGTAAACATCTTCCCTTGTGCTGTGAATGACTCCAAACGACTGAGAGTTTGCAATGGATTCTCGTGAAGTGCGATTTTTCTCAGGATCCTTTATGTTATTCTCAGTTAAATACTGCCCTGATACCAGGACCAGTCACTCTTCGCTAAGTCCTTGAATTCACCTCTATCGCTCAAATATCAATGGGTCATGGTGTATGAGCAGACCAGTGGTTTCTTCAAACAGAGGGGAGTGAATGTCAGGAATCCTCTATTCCACAGAGTCTGGGGAGCTAAATCACTGAAATATCTCTGAATGGTCTTCCTTGTTTCTGTGCACCAGGTGATACAGTAAGTGGCCTCCAACTGCTCCTGTCTAGCAGGTTGGAGGGGCTGAATGGAACAATGGAGCTTCGCACTCAGGAGCAAGATTAGGTCGTGCGACACTATGAAACTGCTCCACCAGGCACTAAGATTGTGGACGATCGCGTTGTGGTCTCAGTCCCACTTTCCTGTATGTATTCCATTGTCCATGACTCAATCTCTGTCAAATATTAATGAATTCAGTTTGAATAAATGTGAACAAAGAGGCACCACATCTCCCTGGAGAAGAGAATTCCCACTCAAATTGCCTTTTTAGAATTTCTCATAATCTCTCTTACAGTGTCATCAAGCACGGAAACCTATCCATTAAAACCAGACATCCCAAACTGATCTCAACCAATTTGTCAGCATTAGGCCCATATCCCTGTCATCCTTCATATTAATATGCACACCCAGATGCCTTTTAAATGTTGGATGAAAATTTGGATAAAATGAAATCCACAATCTGGATGAAAATATTGTCATTTTACTATCTTTCTCCTCTCACCTTAAGCCTTTGTCCTATATCTTTGGACTTCCCAATCCTGGGAAAAAGACCTTGGCTATTCAGATTATCTATGCCACTTATGATTTTTCAAACGTCCATTATGTCACGCCTCGGCATCCGATGCTCCAGGGTAAGCAGGCCCCAATCTGTTCAGTCTCTCACTGTAGCTCAATCGCTCCATGCCCGGCAATATCATTGTAAATCTTTCCTGCACCCTCTCAAGTTTAACAACATCCTTCCTATGGCAGAGCGAACTGAATTAAACACAGTATTCTAAATCTGGCCTCACCAACATCCTGCCCAGTCACAGCATGATCTCCCAGCTCACATACTCAACGTCCTGAACAATTAAGGCAAGCATACCAAACCCCTTCTTCACCACCCTGTCTACCTGCGACTCCACTTTCAAGGATCAATGAACCTGCACAGTTTTGTTCAACAACACTCCCCATTGCCCGACCATTAATTGTATATGTCCTGCCCTGTTTCACCTTACAAAGACGCAACACTTCACATTTACCTAAATTTAACTTTATCTGTCACTCCTTGGTCCATTGGCCCATCTGATCTAGGTCCCATTGTACTCTGAGTCAAACATTGCAGGCCACTGCACCTCCAATTTTAAGGTTATCTGTAAACATAATGAACAGGCAAATATTCACATTCAAATCATTTATATAAAAAATGAAAAGCAGTGGATTCAGCACTGTCTTGTGTGGCACATCACTGGTCATAGGCCTCCAGTCTGAAAATCAGTCCTCTGCCACCCTCTGTTTCCTACCTTCACTCTAATTTTGTAGTATTTTGGCTAGCTTATCTTGGATCTATTTATGACCTAACCTTACTAAATTGTATGCTATGCAGAATCCTGTTGAATGCCTTGCTGAAGTCTATACGGACAGCATCTATCACACTGTCATCACCAATCTTCTTTGTCACCTCTTCACAAAAAGCAATCAAATTTGTTAGAAATTATTTCCCATGCACAAAACCATGTCGACTATCTTTCATCAGCTGTTGCATTTGCAACTACATGTAAATCCTGTCCCGCTCAATCCTCCCCAACATCATGGCGACCAATGACGTCAGATCCATTGATCCATAGTTCAGGGCATTATTCCATTTCCTCGTCCCACGCTTCTGCTGCTCATTGTAAATGTTAATGTCACCGGGTTGGTGATATGATCAATAATATCGGTCTCAGACCTGGTCAGGATTAGGAACAAGTCATGCAGAATTCTTTGACCAGCTATACTTAACATGTTTATGACCCAAACAAAATTACTCAAACTACAAAGGAGAGATAAATGGCAGTTTGGATATTGCAAATCTGTGCTCCGATGTTTCCCTTTCGAAAAATATTGACACATGCACACATTTGATGACGAACTGAAAAAATAAAATCTCTGCAGAGCGTTCACTTTAAAGCATTTTGCCCAAATATCAATTTAACTCGTGACAAAAGTAAACACGAGTAATTGTCCTAAACATCATCCAGCTTTTGGAGCTATTCTGCTCTTACAAACTACTGGTAATGGGATTACTTTCTGGAACAGGTGGACTTAGATGAATTCACTTTAATTCAGGCAGTGGGGAGACTTTTTCTCCGGGCACAACAGAGTGTTAGAAGGGGACATAAATTTAAGATGAAGGGTGGAAAACATCGGGGGATGTCAGGGGTAGGTTCTTTACCCAGAGAGTTGGGGCATGGAATGCACTGCCTGTGGGAGTGACGGAGTCAGAATCGTTGGTGACCTTTAAGCGGTAATTGGACAGGTACATGGATAGGTGCTTAAGCTAGGACATAGGTTTGGCACAACATCATGGGCCGAAGTGCCTGTTCTGTGCTGAATTGTTCTATGTTCTGTGTTCTATGTTCGATGTGAGGGATCGCTACACGGTCAAAAATGCTGTCATTCGGTTGCAACGATAGAACCATCCACAATATCAGTCATGTGCTAAATTGTGACCTTCAGACACTGAGGAGCGGAGGATAATTCCTATTAGCCTGATGAACATGTGGGAATAGTTTGGGTTGGGATATGTGGTCAGCATGGATGAGTTGGACCGAAAGGTCTCTTTCCATACCGTACAGGTCTAGGACTCTATGACTCTATGGCACAGTCTTCACTGTTCCCTGGGGATGAGAATACCACAGACAGAACAACCCTAAGAAGATAGGAATATCTTCATCTCAATTTAAATGGGGAAGCCTTTAAATTTAAAAGTGTATGAACCTCACAGCAAGTCAGCTTCCCCTTTTAAAAAATGAGGGCACAACCAATATGAAAGACATAGACAATTCAGCCCCTCAAACCTATCCCACATTCCAATTGTCTCAGTTCAGTAAAGTATTTATCAAAATCCACCTCCACTGCTCTCTTGGTTAGACATTTCAGACAGCGTAAATCATAGTGCGTATGAAATCGGTGCAGAACTAGATTGTTTGGTTCATCAAGTCTGATCTGCTGTTCCGTCATGGCTGACATGTTTCTCACTGTTACCTTGATCCCCTTATCAATTAAAAAATATCTATCTCTGTCTTAAAGGCAGAACTGAGTCTGTGTCTCTATGTCTGTATGGGCGTGTGTTTTTCAGCTTATTGGAAGGAGGCAGAGGGTGGTGGAGGAAGGTTGACGTTTGGACTGGAGGCCTGTGACCAGTGGCGTTCCACAGGGGTTGCTGTTGGATCGACTTTTGGTTGTCATTTATATCAATGATTTACATGAGAATTATACAATTTATGGTGAGCAAGTTTACAGATGATACCAAAATTAGTTATATAGTGGATGGTGAAGAAGGTTACGTAAGATTACAAAGAGATCATGTTTATTTGGATCAATGAATCAAAGAAATGTACAGCACAGAAATGGACACTTTGGTCAAACTCATTCGTGCCAACCAGATGTCGTAAATTAACTTAAGTTCATTTTCCAGCATTTGTACCATATCCCTCTTAACCCTTCCAATTCATGTCCCCATCCAGATGCGGTTTAAATGTTGGAATTGTACCATCCTCCACCATTTCGTCTGACAGCTCATTGCATACACATAACACCTTCTGTGTGAAAATGGTCCCCTTAGGTCCCTTTTATATCTTGTCCAACTCACCTTAATTCTATGTCCATTAGTTTTGGAATTCCCTACCCTGGAGTAAAGACCCTGACTATTCACCCCATCCATGGTCTTCATGGTTTTATAAACATACAGAATGATCAACTTTGATCACAAACAACTCGAATGGCTGTGTTTTCACTAAACCTGGGCCTAAATTCTGAAAATCAATACTGATTCCTCTTCCTTTTTCATCACATCACAATTCTAAGATCATTTGAACAACTTGTTCAGCCACATTATGAAGCACCTCTGTGGGATTTGTATCTAAGCTTTTGGGCTCTGAAGTAGGCATCCCACCAGCACGTGGCATTGAACCCTAACGATGCAACATTGTTCTCATGTGTGTTTGTTCATCAGGCTGTTTGGAAATGCTGTGACACAACTCCGTGACAGGCAGGACTTGAATCCAAACCTACTGGTCCAGAGTGAGAGACACTACCACGCAAGTTCAGGTATTGGAATCTAACCCAGAGCTCTGGCTCAGAGGCATGGGCGTTACCCACTACACAAGTTTTAAACCATGCCCAGATTTTGGGTCACATTTTAAATGTCAGTTTTCAGCTCAGTGTGGATTCATTAAAATTTGGTTCACTTTACTGAATTACACAGTTAAATTAATTACATTGTTAACCAGATGAAATATACTATCCTCAACTGTAGGATGTTCTCATCCAATACACACCACCATCTGAACTCACACCAATATCCCACTCACCCATCATTCCTGGATACATGACTCACATTGCAGGATAATGTCGAAATGTCTTCACCTCACCATTCTGAAACCTGGGAACACGTCCTTCCATGACATTGTCTCTCAGTCTCCCCCTCTCTGTATATTCGCCCAACGCTCCTATTTGTTGATACTTTAACTGATTGCCCCGCCATCTGTCTCTGGCAGTGATCTTCACACCCACAGCATTCCTGTGTCATGGCACATTGGAAATACGTGTAAATGGACGGGAGCTGCACATCCTGTCACTTCCAGCATGGGCTGCAAGTTTCCCTATGTTGGCCAGCGTTCTAACACGGTATTCTGAGAAATGTACTGGGATGGCTTACACAGTTCCACACCCTGGTCATTTATCTTATCTGGGTTTATTCATCAATGCACTGCTGTGGTCTACATACTTTTCTACTCGATGTAGATTGTGGGTTGTAATGCACAGTACACCAGTCCGGTCTGCACAGTGCTCCCTGCTGAACACATATCTCATCTGGGTTTATAGATCAATGCACTGCTGAGGTCTGCAAAGTGTTCCACTCTGGACCGATTGCAGGGTGGTGTTGAGGAGGACACTTGCCTTGTCTATGCAGTGCTCCATGCTGAACAAATATCTCCTCTGAATTTATGGTGTCTGGTCTGGTTCTGTGAGGGGGATTGAGAATGTGATCTAACTGATTCTTTCAGCTGATATGGCAAAGCCTTTATTTTTGTTCTCAATCATGTAATTGTACCCTCCAAATTCTGACTCCTCCAGCCAGTCCCATTCATCAGTCTACCTCCATAGTTCAGCAAAGTGATGGCACAAAAGTAATTGTCCAGTTTCAATGTGAATAACTGTTCTGCCTATTTCTCTGGCCTTTGAATTTGCTCACCCTGGAACATCGGGATTCACCACGATAAACCTCAGTAAGATCACTCCTCAGAACCAAAGCACCAGGGAACAGAGCCCCAGCCCATTCATACACTCCGTGTAGCTCAACATCACTCGCCTCCACCACTCTCCCCAACATTGTCAATATACTTGGAAATCTTTTCTGCATGCTTTCAAGTTTAACAACCTCTTCCATATAGCAGTGAGACAGAATTAAAGGCAATATTACAGAAGTGGCTGAACCTAACGTATAGGCGAAAGTGAATATAGCAGCTGCGGGAGTCAAGAGTGTGGTGCTGGAAAAGCACAGCACGTCAGGCAGCATCTGAGGAGTAGGAGAACCGATGTTGGGTGCAAAAGTCGAATTTCCTGCTCCTTGGATGCTGCCTGACCTGTTGTGCTTTACGAGCACCATACTCTCAAGCCAGTGTATATCCCAGATGGCCTTCTTCTTCAAAGACTGCAATTTCCCCTCCCACATGGTCGACGATGCCATCCAGAGCATCGCATCCACTTCCCGCACCTCTGCCTTCGAATCCCACCCCTCCCAACGCAAAATGGAAAGAACACCCTGTTCCTCACCTAATATCCCGCCAAATCTCCACATACAACACACTATCCGACCCATTATGTTCCACCTACAAACAGACCCCACCATCAGAGATATATTTCCCTCCCCACCCCAATCTGCGTTCCATAAAGTACATTTCCGACGCGACTCCCTTGTCAGGTCCACGCCACCCACCAACCTTTCACTCCTGGCACCTTCCCCTGCCACGGCAAGAATTGGAAAACCTGCATCCTCACCTCCCCGTCATCTCCGTTCAAGACCCCGAAGGATCCTTCCACATCCTTTGTAGGTTTCCCTGCACTTACACACACATCGCCTACAGTATCCATTGCTCCCGATGTATCCTCTACATTGGGGAGACAGGAAGCCAATGTGCAGAACACTTCAGAGAACACTGCTGATGCACCCGCACCAACGAACTCCACCACCCCGTGGCTGCACATTTTAACTCCCCCCTCCCATTCAGTCATGGACATGCAGGTCCTGGGACTCCTCCACCACCAAACGTTAACCACCCGACGACTGGAGAAAGAAAGTCTCATTTTCTGCCTTGCGACACTGCAACCATATGGGCGCAATGTGGATTTCACCATTTTTCTCATTTCCCCAACCCGCATCTTATCCCAGATCCAACCTTCAAAATCAGCACCGCCCCCATGACCTGTCTTACTTTTCCATCTTCCTTCCCATGTATCTGCTCCACCCTCCTCTCCGACATATCACATCCAATCTCAACTTCATCTACCTATCGCATTATCAGCTACCTTGCCCAACCCCATCCCTTTCACATTTATCTCTCAATTCCCTTGGGCCACAAGCCTCATTCCTGATGAAGGGCTAACACAAGAAACTCCAATGCTCCTCTGATTTTGCCTGACCTGCTGTGCTTTTCCAGCAGCCCATTCTTGACTCTGATCTCCAGCATCTGCAATCCTCACTTTCTCCCTTGAGTTAATGCATCCAGAAATTTCCCCACCAGACATTTTATGCAGCTGGTCTGTTATTTTATCCTGTCTCCTTTCTAAACAGTGCGGGGCATATACACCCCTGCAGTCCTCTGGCAACACTCCCACATTCAAGGAAAAAGTAAATAAAAAGGAAAGATTTCAAGTCCGTCCGTCAGTAACCCTCATCCATTCCATCGCGGTTGAGCAAATATTTCCTTTGATTATGACATGAAATGTTATGTAAGGAAGGGGTTATCTGAGCCTGTTTGTTTGTCGCCATGGATTATAATATCAGTCGCCATGGATTATAATTATCCCAGTGGAGAGTTCCCATCTTTTAACAATAAATGGGCACCGTTCAATGTGTCATCTCAAAGTGTGAGCGGGATCATCACCGACAGCACGAACAGAGATCTGCAGCCCTAGATGGAGAAGGCGAGGAGAGATCATAATCCGAGAACATTAGATTGGAATGTTACAACAATAGATCAGAATCTGGGAACATTGGACTGGAATGTTCCAACAATCGATCAGATTCTGATAACATTGGACTGGAATGTTCCAACAATGGACAGGAGTTTATCCGGTTATGTTTGGTCTTTTTCTACAAATAATGCTTTTTTGTCATTATCATCGCGGATCTCTTATGTCCTTTGGATTAGTCGATATTTTTATTATCCATTCCTGTCTATCGTTGGTGATCCTGGTCAGTCTCACCATCTAGTTCCGTTTTTTTTCTATAAACCAGTTATGACTGTGTTACTGTTCTCTCATGTGGTCTTCATTTCATGCCACTATTATTGTTCATGTTGAGACTCTGAATCCAAATATTCACTCTGCCGAACACTACTAACTGCATCAGGGAACTTTTTCAATTTCTGGCTCCCTCCTTGATTCTGGCAGTGTTACTCATGGGTCTCTATGTTGACATCCTCGCTTTCAGATGTGAACCATTGTCTCACTTTCCTTGTTTTTTTAAATATTTGGAGTATGGAGGATATTAACCCTCTATTATGTTTGCAAACTCCATTTCCTTGATGGTACTCTGCGAATCAATGCCTTCCCGATACCTTTTTTTATTCATTTGAGGGAATTGGGAATCGCTGGCTGGCCCACATTTACAGCCCATTCCAAGTTGCCCTTGAGAAGGTGATGTGAGCTGGCCTCTTGAATCGCTGCAGTCTACTTGCTGTGGGTGGACCCACAATGACATTAGGGAGGACATTCCAGGATCCTGACCGCATGCCGGTATACATCCAAGTCAGGGTGGTGAGCGGCTTGGAGGGGGACTTGCAGGTGGTGGTTGACACAGACGTATCACAACTTTGGTGATCCCTTTGGCCACGAGATGATTCCTGACACCATGCCCTGAACATTATTAAATTTAACTACTCACTGCTCCAGAATGTTCTTTACTGGCTATACCCATCTGCTGTTTGAACCTTGAGCTGTGAAGTACAGAATTAATGATAACAACAATCTGCTGCTGCCACTCTCGGATTGAAACCTTCGAACTCATACCAAAAACCCAGCAATCTGACATTCCTATGCATACTGATCGACACATATTGTGTCTGGCAATGTCTTTATTTTGATATTCACTTGCAGTTCACTCATCTGTCCATGAAACCTCCCTTAGTCCCTTTGTGTCGATTATCCAAATCCCTGACAGCTATTCATATTTAACCTACTTTAAGTGTATTTTCTCTCACATTCAAACACCCCAAAGGCAGGACACCCCCCCCCCCATCACAACACACACACACACACACCTTATACTGGTCCAATGGAGATAGAAATCTTCCCCTGCTGTGTGTATCAGTTATGTTCCCATGTGAAACTTATGTTTTGCAATATTCCCCATGATGGGCAGATAAACCGGTTTATTGAGCAATACAGGAACATGGCCTGCACAGTTCTCCATGCTGGCCTGTCATCTTCTCCCAGCTTATGGTGTTTGAAAGCGATAAATCGAAATTGTGTTCAGGTGTGGAATCCGAACAGTGTGGAAATAGGCCATTTGGCCCAAAATGTCCACACCAACCACCGAAGAAGAAACCTCCCAGATCCATTCCCCTACCATACTACTCCATACTCACCCCTGACTAATGTACCTAATCTACACATCCCTGAACAGGCAATTTAACATTTTCAATTCACCGAATCTGCACATTTTTGGGCTGTCGGAGGAAAACGGAGTACCCAGAGGAACGCCACACGGGCATGGGGAGAATGTGGTCAGGGAGATTGTTAGGCTCAAAGGCGGCGTCTGGGTAGTTGTTAGCGTCTTTTGTTCAGGGTGTTGAATTCAGTTGGTTTGAACAGTGCTTTGTTGCTAATGGTTCTTCTGTCTCTGAGCGTCATCTGAGTGTGGAAGAAGTGAAGTTAGATACTTTACAAAAAGTGAGCAAGGCAAAACTGTTAGAATTGGCAGACAGTCTGGAGTTAGGTTTGTGTTTGTCTGTGAGAAAAGGAGCGATAATTACAGCTATAGCTTGGCATTTCATGTTTGGTAGAAACATCGTCAGAGTTTTTGGAAATGACTGGAATTCAATTGCAGATGAGGCAGCTTGAACATGAAAAGGAATTAAAACAGTTTGAAATAAGATTAAAAATAGAATTGAAAATGAAGGAAAGGAAGAAAAAAGAACGAAAAAGAAAGAAGAAAAACAAAAAGGGCGAGAGTTTCAACCTCAAAAGATATTAGACAATAGATAATAGACAATAGGCAATAGGTGCAGGAGTAGGCGATTCTGCCATTCGAGCCTGCACCACCATTCATTATGATCATGACTGATCATCCTCAATCAGTATCCTGTTCCTGCCTTATCCTCATAAACCTAGATTCCACGATCCTTGAGAGCTCTGTCCAATTCTTTCTTAAACGAATCCACAGACTGGTCCTCCACTGTCTTCTGGGGCAGAGCATTCCACGCAGCCACCACTCTCTGAGTGAAGACGTTTCTCCTCATCTCTGTCGTAAATGGCCTACCCCTTATTTTTAAGCTGTGTCTTCTGGTTCGGGACTCACCCATCAGCGGAAACATGTTTCCTGCGTCCAGAGTGTCCATACCTTTAATAATCTTATACGTTTCAATCAGATCCCCGCTCAGTCTTCTAAATCCAAGGGTTTACAAGCCCAGTGGCTCCAATCTTTCAACATAAGATAGTCCCGTCATTCCTGGAATTGACCTCGTGAACCTACGCTGCACTCCCTCAATAGCCAGAATATCTTTCCTCAAATTTGGAGACCAGAACTGCACACAAAATTCCAGGTGCGGTCTCAGCAGGGCCCTGTACAGTTGCAGATGAACCTCTTCGCTTCTATACTCAGTCCCTCTTGTTATGAAGGCGATCATGCTATTAGCTTTCTTCACTATCCGCTCAACCTGCGTGCTGACCTACATTGACTGGTGCTGAAAATGAAAACATTTTCAGCTCTGATCTCCAGCATCTGCAGTCCTTGCTTTCTCCTCGAAGACTTCATTGACTGGTGTCCAAGAACACCCAGATCTCTTTGTACTGCCCGTTTACCTGACTTGACTCTATTTACGTAGTACTCTTCCTTCCTGTTCTTGCCACCAAAGTGGATAACCATACATTTATCCATAGAACATAGAAAGATACAGCGCAGTACAGGCCCTTCGGTCCTCGATGTTGCGCCGACCGAAGCCTACCTAACCTACACTAGCCCAATAACCTCCATATGCTTGTCCAATGCCCGCTTAAATGACCATAAAGAGGGAGAGTCCACCACTGCTACTGGCAGGGCATTCCATGAACTCACAACCCGCTGAGTAAAAAATCTACCCCTAACATCTGTCCTATACTTACCACCCCTTAATTTAAAGCTGTGTCCCCTAGTAACAGCTTGCGCCATACGCGGAAAAAGGTTCTCACTGTCAACCCTATCTAAACCCCTAATCATCTTGTACACCTCTATCAAATCTGCCCTAAATCTTCTTTTCTCCAATGAGAAAAGTCCCAAGTGCCTCAACCTTTCCTCATACGATCTTCCTACCATGCCAGCCAACATCCTTGTAAACCTCCTCTGCACTCGTTCCAATGCCTCCACATCCCTCCTATAGTATGGCGACCAAAACTGCACACAATACTCCAGATGAGGCCGCACCAGAGTCTTATACAACTGCAACATGACCTCAGGACTCCGGAACTCAATTCCTCTACCAATAAAACCCAGTACACCATATGCCTTCTTCACAGCACTATTTACCTGGGTGGCAACTTTTAAAGATCTGTGTTCATGGACACCAAGATCCCTCTGCTCATCCACACTACCAAGTAGTCTACCATCAGCCCAGTAATCCATCTTCTTGTTACTCCTACCAAAGTGAATGACTTCACACTTAGCTACATTGAATTCCATTTGCCACCTTACTGCCCAGCTCTTCAACTTATCTATATCGCGCTGTAACCTGCTGCATCCTTCTTCACTGTCCACAATTCCACAGACTTTCGTGTCATCTGAAAACTTGCTCACCCAGCCTTCAAGCCCCTCCTCCAGGTCATTTATAAAAATGACAAACAGCAGTGGTCCCAAAACAGATCCTTGTGGAACACCGCTAGTAACTGCGCTCCAAGATGAACCTATACCATCAACTACTACCCTCTGTCTCCTTCCAGCAAGCCAATTCCTAATCCAAACCTCTAATGCACCCTCAATGCCATACCTCCGTAGTTTTTGCATTAGCCTGCCATGGGGTACCTTATCGAACGCCTTGTTAAAATCCATGTACACCACATCTAAACTTTACCCTCGTCCACTTCCTTGGTCTCTTTCTCAAAGAATTCAATAAGGTTTGTGAGGCACTACCTGCCCTTCACAAAACCATGCTGACTATCCTTGATCACATTATTCCTATCCAGATGTTCATAAATCCTATCCCTTACAATTCTGTCTAAGACTTTGCCCACAACAAAAGTGAGACTCACTGGCCTAAAGTTACTCGGGCTATCCCTGCTCCCCTTGTTGAACAAGGGGGCCACATTCGCTATCCTCCAGTCTTCTGGCACTATTCCCGTAGACAACGACGACATAAAAATCAAGCCCAATGGCTCCGCTATCTCCTCCCTAGCTTCCCAGAGGATCCTAGGTTAAATACCATCAGGCCCAGGGGACTTATCTATTTTCATCCTTTCCAGTATTCCCCAGACCTCTTCCCTACGTACCTCAAGGCCATCCATTCTAATCACTTGTGACTCAATATTCACATCAGCAACAATGTCCTGTTCCTGAGTGAATACTGACGAAAAGTATTGATTTAGTGTCGCATTTAGATTTTCTACCTATCCACTCAACCTCCTATTTCACCTCTCCATTCCACCCTCTCCTCCTTGATCTATCACCTTCATCCACTCCCCCACTCACCCATTGAACTCTATGCTACTTTCTCCACACCCCCACCCTCCTCTAGCTTATCTCTCCACGCTTCAGGCTCACTGCCTTTACTCCTGATGAAGGGCTTTTGCCCGAAACGTCGATTTCGAAGCAACTTGGATGCTGCCTGAAATGCTGTGCTTTTCCAGCACCACTAATCCAGAATCTGGTTTCCAGCATCTGTAGTCATTGTTTTTACCTCATTGATTTTAACCCTACTGCGAATCCTCTTGCAAGGATGCCTGCCTTGAAGAAGGTTTCCTCCTCTCTCCACAAGAATCTCAGGGATTCGCTCTCCCACTGCAACTCCCTGGTCATTTCCTCTGCCCTGAAGCTCTTCAACCATGTCGGAAACAAACTCGCTACCACAGCCACGTTCGCTTCCTCAGTGCCTGCCTCTGTAACCAACTCATCCCACAGGGACTTCGGACCACCTTTAAACCAGCAGAGTTCGGTCCCGAACAGGACGACAGATTCAAAAACACCAGCAACAGTTCTCCTTCAAGATCCTCCACTCCACGCTTGCAGCAAGGCGTCGGCACCTAACCTCTCTCCAATCAGCCCTGCCTCAGCTGAGGGCCACACTCTCTCAGAATTGCAAAGGACCCACTCTGTACTCCATCCTCAGGAGAATTCATACAGTCAACAAACAGTATTTCAATTCCATCTCAAACATCAAAAACTGTAAGTACAACAAGGGGGCATAGCTTTAAATTAAGAGGGGGTAGATATTGGACTGATGTTAGGGGTAGGTTCTTCACTCAGCGAGTCGTAAGTTCATGGAATGCCCTGCCAGTAGCAGTAGTGGACTCTCCCTCTTTATGGGTATTTAAGCGGGCATTGGATAGGTATATGGAGGATAGTGGGTTAGTGTAGGTTAGGTGTGCTTTGATCGGCGCAACATCGAGGGCCGAAGGGCCTGTACTGCGCTGTAATGTTCTATGTTCTATGTTCTATGTTCTATAACAAACTTTTATCCACCCACCTCCATAACCAGCGCTCCTCAAACATTCCAGAAAATTCCCCTGGCCTCGGAACCTATTCCACCATTAGCCATGCGGCAGATGCAGCTACCACCCACACGTTGATTGATGATGTCACTTCCGCCCCCATCATAGCCCTCCCACAACCACTTCCACCCCTTACAATTTCTCATGCATCACACCTGACATCACTTCTGCCCTTCACAGCATTGCTGATGCCACATGCTCAGTCACTTCCGCCACCCCGACTGTTGTGGTCACCACCACTACTGTCGTGGTCACCACCACTTCCGCCCCCTCCAGCGCCACTCACCTGCATTCTGCTGACATGCTCCCCACAGACCCAACTGTCACTATCCCCACCCACCATAATCCCAAGGGGAACACTACCCCTGCTCATGACCCCACCCCCATTCCCCCCACCATCACACCCACTCCAGGTACAGGTTCTGCCCCCACTCCCAGCTCTACACCCTCACCAGATCCCAGCTCCCACACCTGCCGAGTTTTCACCATCCCCCCAGACCTCCCCCTCACTGAGGACGAACGATCAGTCCTCAGCAAAGGACTCACCTTCATCCCTCTCCGTCCACGATTCAATGAATTTAATACACGCCGTGACATCGGACAATTCATCCGTCGCCTCCGCCCCCAAGCTTTCTTTCACAATCATGACTCCCGCCCACCTTCTGAGGACCCCTTCGCCCACCTCCAACACATTGCATCCACCTGGACACACCGATTACCTGCCCTCGACCTCTTCATTTCCAACTGCCGCCTGGACAGTAATTGCCTCAATCTGTCTACCTCCCTCCCCCAATCCAACCTCCCACCTTCACAACGCGCAGCCCTCCAATCCCTCTGCTCCAATCCCAACCTCACCATCAAGCCAGCGGATAAAGAGGGCGCAGTGATTGTTTGGCACACTGACCTCTAGACCGCTGAAGCCAAACGTCAACTCAAGGACACATCTTCCTACTGCCCCCTCGACCATGACCCCACCCCCATCACCAAACCATCATCTCCCAGACCATACAGAACCTAATCACCTCAGGATATCTCCCACCCACAGCTTCCAACCTCATAGTCCGGGAACCCCGCCCTGCCCGGTTCTACCTCATTCCCATGATCCACAAGCCTGACCATCCTGGACGACCCTTGTCTCACCATGCTCCTGCCCCACTGAACTCATCTCTACCTACCTCGACACTGTTCTATCCCCCCTAGTCCAGGAACTCCCCACATATGTTCGACACACCACCCACGCCCTCCACCTCCTCCAAGACTTCCGTGTCCCTGCCCCCCAATGCCTCATCTTCACCATGGATATCCAATCCCTCTACACCTGCATCCGCCATGACCAGGGCCTCCAAGCCCTCCGTTTCTTCCTCTCCAGACATCCCCAACAGTACCCTTCAACCGACACTCTCATTCGTTTGGCCGAAGTGGTACTCACCCTTAACAATTTCTCCTTTGAATCCTCCCACTTCCTCCAGACCAAAGGGGTATCCATGGGCACACGTATGGGCCCCAGCTATGCCTGTCTCTTTGTTGGCTACGTAGAGCAGTTGATCTTTCGTAATTACACTGGCACCACTCCCCATCTCTTCCTCCGCTACATTGATGACTGCATTTAAGCCACCTCGTGCCCCCACGAGGAGGTTGAGCAATTCATCAACTTCACCAACACATTCCACCCTGACTTTAAATTTACCTGGACCATCTCTGGCACCTCCCTCCCCTTCCTGGACCTCTCCATCTCCATTAATGACCACCGACTTGACACTGACATTTTTTACAAACCCACCGACTCCCACAGCTACATGCATTACACCTCTTCCCACCCTAACTCTTGCAAAAATGCCATCCCGTATTCCCAATTCCTCCGCTTCCGCCGAATCTGCTCCCAGGACCAGTTCCACCACAGAACACACCAGATAGCCTCCTTCTTTAGAGATCGCAATTTCCCTTCCCATGTGGTTAAAGATGCCCTCCAACGCATCTCGTCTACATCCCGCACCTCCGCCCTCAGACCCCACCCATCCAACCGTAACAAGGACAGAACGCCCCTGGTGCTCACCTTCCACCCTACCAACCTTTGCATAAACCAAATCATCCAGCGACATTTCAGCCACCTCCAAACAGACCCCACTACCAGGGATATATTACCCTCCCCATCCCTTTCCGCCTTCCGCAAAGACCGTTCCCTCCGCGACCACCTGTTCAGGTCCACGCCCCCAAACAACACACCCTCCAATCTTGGCACATTCCCCTGCCACCGCAGGAACTGTAAAACCTGCGCCCACACCTCCTCCCTCACCTCTATCCAAGGCCCTAAAGGAGCCTTCCACATCCATCAAAGTTTTACTTGCACATCCACCAATATCATTTATTGTATCCGTTGCTCCCGATGCGGTATCCTCTACATTGGGGAGACTGGGCGCCTCGTCGCAGAACGCTTCAGGGAACATCTCCAGGACACCCGCACCAATCAACCACACCGCCCCGCGGCCCAACATTTCAACTCCCCCTCCCACTCTGCCGAGGACATGGAGGTCTTGGGCCTCCTTCACCACCACTTCCTCACCACCAGACGCCTGGAGGAAGACCGCCTCATCTTCCGCCTCGGAACACTTCGACCCCAGGGCATCAATGTGGACTTCAACAGTTTCCTCATTTGCCCTTCCCCCACCTCACCCGAGTTCTAAACTTCCAGCTCAGTAACTGTCCCCATGACTTGTCCGGACTTGTCCTACCTGCCTATCTCCTTTTCCACCTTTCCACTCCACCCTCTCCTCCTTGACCTATCACCTTCATCCCATCCCCCACTCACCCACTGTATTCTATGCTACTTTCTCCCCACCCCCACCCTCCTCCAGCTTATCTCTCCACGCTTCTGGCTCAATGCCTTTATTCCTGATGAAGGGCTTTTGCCTGAAACGTCGATTTCGAAGCTACTTGGACGCTGCCTGAACTGCTGTGCTCTTCCATCACCACTAATCCAGGATTAGAGAGAACAGTCCACTTAGAAGGCGGAGATGAAAGTAGACAGTCGGATGAAATGAGGAGAATAGCGAGGATGAGCAACCCGATGGTAGCCAAAGACCTGACGTGTATCTGTTTTATTACATCCAGGCATTACAGACATTTGATGAGAAGGATGTAGACGCCTTTTTAATTTTAATTTTATTTCAGAAAGTGGATAAACGAATGCAGTGTCCAGTGACTATGTGGATTTAGTTGATCCAAACATAGCTGATAGGTATCAGGGTTGAGGTATTTGCATCCATTTCAGAGAAGGTATCTTGGGGAGGGGGGAGGGTTATGAGAAGTTGAAGAAAGCAATCTGAAGTGCATATGAGCTTGTGTCAGAAGCTTACAGGCAGCGTTTCAAGAATCGAAAAGAAAGGCTCCCTGTTTAAACGTACATTGAGCTGGAAAAAGTCAGTCAAAGTAATTTTGAAAGGTAGATAAAGGCAGTAAAAGCAGACCAAACCTGTGACACACTTAGAGAGATTCTCACTTCGGTGGAGTTCAAATATTCACTTCCTGAGTCGTGAGAGCTCATTTGGAAGAGAAGAGATTTACAATGGCAAGATGAGAAGCTGCAATGACTGATGATGACAATTGGTACATAAATCAAAGTTTGGCTTCTCTGAAGGATTGAGAAGGATGACCGAGAAATTCTTAAAACCTACACCTGTGAGGGTAAGGTTTACTGGCGTAGGCCAGGAGTAGCAGGTAAAGAGGTTACAGCATTAACAGGTACAGAAGCATATAATTCTTTTATGCTGAGACATAAGGAGATATGTCATTTAGAAGGACTATGAGAGAGATGAGAAGTGCTCAATTATGAAACATGTGGTTGGAGTGTCCGATGAAACGATCAACAAAAATATTTCACAATTGGGAAGGTGGCCTTGAGCTTGGTGTTGTCGTTGCAACATTTCAGTATTTACATTGCCAATAACATGCCTGAGCAAAATCTACATACTGATCATAACGTCTATTAGTTTTCAGACAAATTTAGGGAGAATACGTCCAGTCTGTTCAGATCGAGGTTACTATTGTTGCCATGCAATTTGGAAGTTATGCAGGTGACAGGACAAGAAAATGTACTTGCTGCCAAGTTGTCGAGACGTGGATGAAGTAAGACAGAGGTATTTTGTGGCCGGACTGAACTGACTGAAATAGCATGGGGTTGTGAACGTTTGCATGCTTAGTGTCAATGTCATACAAATGTATTGTAGTCTACTAATAGAGTAAGAATAAGGGGCTTAAAATGGAGCTGCAGTCGTCTCCTGATGGTTCATTTTTTTCAAAGGGGGAGGTTTGACGATACTGTCGCTTTAAAAAGGTTATATTCTCTTGGTCGTTTTTGAAGACAGGTCTTAAAGGCAGCGATGCCGAACTGCCATCTGAAAATGACTGCAGTAAATAACTGAGGAGGCCTTTAGGTTTTATTAAAATGATGGGAACAATAAAAGGGCAGCGGCCAGCTCTCCCAGACCAGGTCGACTCGTTTTGTGTTTAGCTGCAGCATTGAGCGGCTGCTTGGGGTCCCAGAAGAGTTGCAAGTTTCAATGCATGATCCCCAGCTGCTCTTCTCTCTGAGATCTCTTCTAATATACTTTCTTTCTGGATTGGAAATCTACACGTAAGAATCTGTATTTGAGTTTTCCTTTGTGCCAAGCGGTGTTTACCAAGAAGGTACATTTTTTTGCATGTGTTCCAATATATAAACTAACCCAATTGTTATTTTCTTTAATTGAATTTTAACTAAAGCGTTTGAAGAGATTGTATTTTGCTTCACACTTCATATCTAAGGTTGCAATAAGGAAAAGTTTGGGCTGGAGCAACCTTCTTAAAATACTTTATGGGGGTCTCGTCTGACCCTAACTCTCGTAGCTCAGGGGCTTCTGACTGACTCCAGTTATTGGAAAGTTAGTGGAGGGGCTGGGGATGGTTTGCTGGAGGATGTGTTGTGAGCTGCTTCACACATTCAGGGAGACCTGATGATTTTCTGACCCAAATCTGGATGGAGCCTGGGGACTGTAGTTACAGCATCTGGGTCTGTAACATGAACAACAAATGGAGCAGAGGCTGCAGAGAGAGGAAGCTCTGAAACCACGGAGAGAGTGTGTGTGGGGAAAGGGATCTGCTCTATCCACTCCAGGAACTGCTTCCCAAGCTCCACTTAACCCAGGAGCAGAGTGTGAAGCGGCACTGACTGAACAAGGAGTTGGTCACAGAGCGGTGTCACCTCCTTCAACACGACCTGCAGCTTTACACCAGGGGTATAACGGTGCTGTTAATAGCTGTTAGGGTCACCATTTATTCAGATTCTATAATCCGGAACTTTCCAGACAAGACTGGGTGACATATCCATCATCTCCCAGTATGTTGACATCACTGGTGACGTTCTGTCAAACTGATTTCGACTGATTTATCCGGAGTGCCTCTTTCCTGTTTGCTAACCAGTCGTCCCACATTCCTTTGTAACATATTCGAAAGGCTGAATAAGAACAAGGAACATCAGTCAGTAATTCAGCCGCTCCAGCCTGCTCCACCACTGAATACAATCACGGCTGACCTCATCACGGCCTCTGTTCCACGTTCCTGCCATCTCCAATCTTCTGGTCTCTTTTTGTAGATTGCGGCACATGAAAAAATATCCACTCCACGCCTACACTTTCAATTAATTTTTGGCATCTTACAGACCTCAATGTTATCTCTTTTCACTATTATAAACTTGAGAGTATCCGCCTGAATTGCTCAATCTCTCTTCATCCCTCATTTCTGGAATCATACGAATGAACCTCTTCTGAATTACCTCCAATGCAAATGAATCCTTCCTCACCCAAACGGTACTCCAGTTGCAGCTTCACTAATGTCTTGCGTATCTACAGCAACACTCCCTACCTTTCAACTCTATCCTTTTACGAATAAAATCTGAAACTACGTTTGCCATTACTTGCTGTAGCTGTATGCAGGTTTTCTGTGAAATGCACGTGAACACAGAGACCCCTCTGCACCTGAGCACTTTAAAGGTTCTCTCCATTTAGATAATAATTTGTCTTTCTATTTCGCTGGCCAAATTGAATAATTTCATAGTTATCCACTTTAACTTTCATTGCCATATGTTAGCTTACTTAACCAGCCTATCAATATTCATTTTTAAACCTCTTACATCCTCATTCCGAAGTAATTTTCCACCGATGTTAGTGTGATCTGAAAAAATGGTTATCGTATTTTCTATCCTGTCAACCGTGTAATAATATTGATGACAAATAGTTAAGGCATGAGTACTTAAATCTGTGGCACCCCACAAGGTACATTTGTCAAAAGAAAAAGACATCTGACTGCATTTTCTTGGTTCACCAATCCTCCAACCAAGCTAATAAATTACTCCTAAACCCATGTTTACTGCTTTTACTGCTTACTCTTTGGACAAGCGATATATCCAATCCCTTCTGGAAGACCAGATATAGTCCATTTCCAGAATTCCCACTATCCACCTTGTTTGTGACATCTTTAAATGACTCAAGCAAATAATTCAAACATGATTTAGCCTTCGTAAAAGCATGTTGACTCTGACGGAGTGTGGTTTAACTTTGCAAATGTCCTGAACAATGGATTCTAACAATTTGCCTTAAATTACTATAATTTATCGTTAAACTTTGCTCTCTAATGTATACCATTATTATAAGTTCTTCCCTTTCGAAAACCTTTATGTTTTTTTTGAATTCCAGTTTAACAGCCACAAGGCGTTAAGAGATCTGCTCCAATTGCTGTGTAAGAGCCATGTGTGGCTGAATGGACTCATCATCCTGCTGGTGTACAAACTCAATGGGCTGACGTCTTTCGGGTGTTCCCATGTTGTCGGCTCCAAGGCCAGAATGACCTCCTCTTGTCGATGTGTTAGAGGGGTGGGGGATAATGGGTCTGCTCAAATTCCTCCGTAACAGGCTGGAGAAACTGAACTGTCTCCTCACGCATCCCTGACATGGGACCGAGGTCTTCTATGATTAGTCTTATCCTGCTCCCTTACAACAGACACGTGTCAGAATTACCTCCGCCTTTCTCATAAGTAAAGTCTCAGATAGATTGTATCCTTATCCAATTCGCTTTCAACAGGCTCAGTGGGGCTGAATGGCCTCCTGTTATCCCAGCATAACAATCTCCAGACACTGTGTGGCCTCTTCCATTTCCTGTGTAACAGACTTGACGGGGCTGAATGGACTGATCCATTTGCTGTGTAATAGGTTACTGGTCCGTTATGTTCTACTCTGGTTCCAGTGTTACAGGCTTGAGGGGCTGATTGGCCCTCTTCCTGTAACAGCATATCAGGCCCCAGAGGCTGAATAGCCTCGTCCTGTTCTGCTGTCACAGTGTTGAAAACCTGAATATCCTTGTGTTGTTTCTGTGTAACAGGCTGGAGAATGGCATGGATTTCTCCATTATGTGTGTAATTGGCTTCGGTTGCTCACACCTTCTAGTCATCTATGTAAAAATAAGATCATCTTTCATTCTTGTGAAGTCCAATGTGTATTGGATCAAACTGACCATCCTTTCCTTATAAACTAACAGCTTCGTTACACGAATCAGTTGAGGGAACCATCGCAGAACTCATTCCAATGTAACAATATATTTTCCTCAGTGAGGAGATTAAATCTGTACACAGTACTCCAGATGTGATCTCACTAAGAACCTGTACAGTAGCAGCGACGGTTAACCAGCCTGCTGTAAGGCTCCCACCCATGTTAGAACTGTCTCAGCTGTCGCGGGGAATACACAGCATTGTTGAAAATCGTTTTCCTTCTCTACTTCACCAGCATAACGGGAGATCTGGAGAAAATCTCAGAATAAAGCTTGCGAAGATCATAAATGATGTGCGAGATGACTTCTACCATTAGTCTCCCCAGAACCAACTTCAATGAGGTTTCAATGCATCCTGAAAGGTGGATCTCAGAAACAGCAATGAGAAGCAAACATTGATGGGAGTTATATATTAAAGTGAAAGCTGCAATCCAAATGTTGGGCGTGTTATAAAGCAGGAAATGGGATATACACGTTTGTGGGGACTGCAGTAATAATGTGTTGTTTAAATTATATCTAAGCTATGTTAACCAAAATGAATGCTATTGCTGGGAAAAAAGAATTTCATGAGCATGCGGGAGATGGCTTGCATTAACATTATTTCGAGCACTGAGGTCGAAATTAGGGTTTTTAGGAATTGGTGTTGAATGATCAGAAGAGCTAATTAAAAACTTTGCTGTAAACAACCTTTTGGGAAAAGTGACCACAACTTTTTATTTGAGATTAGGTTCCCTTCAGTATGGAAAAAGGCCCTTCGGGCCAAAAAGTCCACATCAAACCTTCAAAGAGTAACCCACCCAAACCGGTTTCCCTCTGATTAATGCACCTACCGCTATTGGCAGTTTAATATGGCCAATTAATTTCACCTGCACATCTTTGACTGTGGGAGGGAACCGAAGTACCCGAGGTAACCCACCCGGACACGGGGAGAATCTGCAATCTCCACACAGAGTTACCCGAGATTGGAATCAAATAGGGGTCCCTGTTGTTGTTAGGCTGCACTGCTCGACAATGAAGTACGGTGCTGTCTCTACTGGTTTTATGATGTTTGTGTACACAACGGTTTTTGTTTTATTTGAAGTAACCATTATGAATCTGAGTCATACAAGCCATGAAGGTGTGAGGAGAAAGTGGGGACTGCAGATGTTGAAGGTCAGAGTCGAAGAATGTGCTGCTGCAAAATTACAGCTGGTCAAGCAGCATGGTAGTGGCATGAGAATCGACATTTCAGGCATTAGCTCTTCATCAGAAATGAGGGTTGTGGACCCTGGGTGGGGGAGTAAGAGATAAATGGGAGGGGTATATGGCACGGGGAAGGAAGCCTGGAAAGTAAGAGGTAGATGAAGGAGGGTTTGAAAGTGAAAGGTGATGAAGGGAGACAGAACGCCTCATCTACTGCATCCATTAAACCCAATGTGGTCTTCTCTACACTGGGGCCACAGGATCATTTCAGAGACCATGTCTGGTACAGCCACACTGGCCAACCTCACCACCTTGTGGCTAAACACTTTAACTCCCCCTCCCGCTCCACCAAGGACATGCAGGTCCTGGGCCTCCTCCATCACCAAACCCTAACAACCTGAGTAATGGAGGAGGAAAGCCTTATCGTCCCCCGTGGGTCCCTACAACCACAAGTGATCAATGTGGATTTCATCAGTTTCCCCATTTCTCCAAATCCCACCTTATCCCAGTCCAACCTTACAACTCGGCACCGCCATCTAGAATGTTCCTATATGTCATTTTTCCTTCCCACCTATCCACTCCGCCCTCCTCTCTGACCTATCACATTCACATCCCCCCATCTACATATTAGATCAAAGGCAGCAGCTTAGAAAAAATGCCAAGTGTTGTAGTAAGCCAGTGGATTCAGAGAAATGTAGAACCTAGCAAATTCGGACCAAGAAACTGAGGGAAAAAAATCAAAAAGCGAAGAAGCATGCCAACAAATAAACAACGTAAAGACTGCTATAAAGCTTCGAACAATATATGAAACAAAACTAAAAACAAGATCAAACGTGGAACAGTGAGTGTGCAGACAGGGTAATTTATTGTAACGATCAGAGACATTACAGGGAAAAGAATCAGATTCTTTGTGTCTGACTTCATGGAAGAATATCCACAAATTCTCCCAGAAATACTGAATGACCATGGGACTTGTATAACTAAAGTCTAGGATCATTCATATCAGTGATGAGGTAGCATTTGAAAGGACATCTGGATTGAGTGTTGATAAATCTGACAGACCAGATTTGCTTCATACAAAAATTTCAGTGGAAGCAGCAATAGTCATATTGATTGCATTACGCATTTTTATGTTATTTTCCGACACATTCCCGAAAGCAGGTAGCCAATCGGGATAAGGGACGGTTATAAATATTATCCGCCAGTTTAAGAACGGATGAAGGTGGTGAGTGGTAAACTGCAGACCAGGTAACTTGTCATCCGCAGTCGGGTGTCTGTTGGACTCAATTACAAAGTGCATGCTACTAGATATATAGAAGGTAATAACATAACTGGGGAGTGCGATAATGCATTGATGAAAGGAAACTCAGAAGTGGCAATCATTTGAAATAGTATTAAGATGATTCTTGTCGTCTTCAGCCATGGGGAATCAATGGATAACGTACATTTCGATATTCAGGAGCATTTTTTAAGAACTCACACACTAATATCATCAGAAAAGTTAAAGCGGAAGGTATTGGGCAGAACATACGTAAATGGGGAAGAACCAATTATGTTTACATTCATGTGATTGTAACTGGAATAGAGAAGATGTCGTGTACCGGTTGCATAGCGTGTTGCTGAGACAATGCTGAGAGTATTGTATACTGCTGTGGAGTCCCCATCTAAAAACGAATATACTGAGTACAGAGGAACTGCAAAAGGCATTCTCCAGATTTTCCCAAAGATGGCAAGATTGTTTGGGACACTCGGCCAGTGATCTCGAATTTCAAATAATGAGAGGTGATTTTGTTTAATCTTAGGAACATAGAGGGGACTGAATAACAGAGAACATTGAGAAATGCAAGCAGATGCCGTTAAGGAGAATACCATGATAGTCTACACGGACAACACGTAGAAATGAATAATCAGTGAACAGTTAGTGTCCATCAGAAATCAAGGGGGCAATCTGTGTTTGAAGCTGGAGAATACTGAGAGATCGTGACATGAGATCTTCACATGTGTTTTACTTGGGAGAAGGAGGAGGCGGCTACAGAATTCGAGTTCTTTGAGGACGTGACTAGAAAAGTTGGTGAGGGTCGAGCTGTGGATGTGGTGCATATGGACTTCAGCAAGGCATTTGATAAGGTTCCCCATGGCAGGCTCATTGCGAAGGTCAGGAGGAATGGGATACAGGGGACCTTAGCTGTCTGGATACAGAATTGGCTGGCTAACAGATGCTAGCGAGTGGTAGTAGAAAGAAAATATTCTGCCTGGACGTCAGTGGTGTGGTGTTCCACAGGGCTCTGTCCTTGCGCCTCTAATGTTTGCATTTTTTATTAATGACTTGGATGAGGTGATTGAAGGATGGGTCAGCAAGTTTGCACACGACACAAAGGTTGGATGTGTCTTTGACAGTATAGAGGGCTGTTGTAGGCTGCAGTGGGACATTGACAGGATGCAGAGATGGCCGGAGAGGTGGCAGATTGAGTTCAACCTGGATAAATGCGAGGTGATGCATTTTGGAAGGTCGAATTTGAAAGCTGAGTACAGGATTAACGATAGGATTCTTGGCAGTGTGGAGGAACAGAGGGATCTTTGTGTGCAGCGACATAGATCCCTTAAAATGGCCACCCAAGTGGACAGGGTTGTTAAGAAAGCAAATGGTGTTTTGGTTTTCATTAACGGGGGATTGAGTTTAAGAGTCGTAAGATCTTGTTGCAGCTCTATAAAACTTTGGTTAGACCGCACTTGGAATACTGCGTCCAGTTCTGGTCCCCCTATTATAGGAAAGATGTGGGTGCTTTGGAGAGGGATTAGAGGAGGTTTACCAGGATGGTGCTTGGACTGGAGGGCTTATCTTATGAAGAGAGGTTAACTGAGCTTGGACTTCTCCATTGGAGAAAAGGAGGAGGAGAGGGGCCCTAATTGAGGTATACAAGATAATGACAGGCATAGATAGAGTCGAAAGCCAGAGACTATTTCCCAGGGCAGAAATATCCAAAACGAGGGGTCATAGTTTTAAGCTGGTTGGAGGAAAGTAGAGAGGGGATGTCAGAGGCGGGTTCTTTACGCAGAGAGTTTTGAGATCATGGAATGCGTTGCCAGCAGCAGTTGTGGAAGCAACGTCATTGGGGACTTTTAAGAGACTGCTGGACATGCATATGGTCACAGAAATTTGAGGGTGCATACATGAGCATGAATGGTCGGCACAACATTGCGGGCTGAAGGGCCTGTTCTGTGCTGGAATGTTCTTTGTTCTATGTTCTAAGATGGATGGGGAAGCTCTTGAACAGATTGATGTAAATTGCGAGCAGTAATTTGAGGCTTTGGCAGGAAGAAAATTGGACTGGTGGCCAGGTCTGAACGAGTTGTATCGCAGGCTGCTGTTGGAGTCAAGGGGGGAAAGACTCTGAATGAAAAAGTGAATTTGAATCCGACCATAGGGGTGGTACCAGAGGACTGGAGAACAGCTAATGTGATTCCAATTCACAGTAAAGATGGTAGAGATAGACCAGGGAACTATAGACAAGCAAGTATTAGATCACTGTTAGGGAAACGACTGGAGAAAATTGAGAAGGAGAAAATTGAACTCCAATCAGACTGGAAAGGATTGGTCAGGGATAATCATCATGACTTCAGCAGCGGGAAGTCACATCTAATGAATTTGAATTAGTTTGAGGAGGTCTATTAATTAGTTTTGCAGCAAGGACATTGACAAAGCTCCACGTGGGAAAATGGAGAATAAAGTAAAATTCAAAGTTTGTGAGAAGATTTGTAGCTCGGGTGCTCGTTGTTGTGGTTCTGTTCGCCGAGCTGGGAATTTGTGTTGCAGATGTTTCGTCCCCTGTCTCGGTGACATCCTCCGTGCTTGGGAGCCTCCTGTGCTTGGGAGCCTACATCACTGAAGCGCTTCACAGGAGGCTTCCAAGCACAGAGGGTGTCACCTAGACAGAGGACGAAATGTCTGCAACACAAATTCCCAGCTCGGCGAACAGAACCTCAATAATAAAGTAAAATGTCATGGAATCAAGGATAGCTTGAAAATTTACAACGAAAATTGTCTGAATGCAGGAGACGGGGCTGGTGGAGAAGGCTGTTTGTGTGACTGGAGATCAGGGTCCCCGGTATACCACAGGGATCAGTGCTGCGTCCCTGTTACTTGTGATATTCATAAATGGTGCAGATGTGAATGGGGGAGGGGGGGAGGGGGCTTGCGTAGATGGGGTGGAGGTTGTGATAAGTAAGTTTGTGTTTGCCCGTTTAGTTGTCAGTAGGAGGAAGGTCTTATGTAACAGAAAGATACAGATGGATTGGATCAATTGCAGATGGAATATAAATCTGATCAATATGAGGCGATGCAGTTTGGAAGAAGGAAGCAGACAGGGGAGGACTCAATGAATGGCAGCACACTAGGAAGCTCGGAGGGTGCTTCTCCACACATCTCTGAATGTGACTCGACAGGTTAATAGGTTAGTTAAGAAGTGGACCTTGGGTGTAGCATTTATTAACTGGGGCGTACATTATAAGTGCTATACAGGTCTTCGGCAGGCCACGATGGAATACTGTGTGTAGTTCTGGGAACCATATTACAGCGATGACGTGATGGTGCTGGATGTTGTGCAGAGGAGATTCAGCAAGAGGTTCCCTGGCATGGAGGATATCAGCTGTGGAGAGAGGCTGGATAAGCTCGGGTTGTTTGGTTTGGAGCAGAGAAGACTGAGGGGGATGTGATTAACAAGGATAAGATTATGAGGGGCATGGACAGGGTGGATAGACAGCAGCTGTTCCTTTTAGTCAGAGGGTCAAGAACAAGGGAGCACTTTTGTAAAGTGAAGGGTTTGAAGCTTAGTGAGAATTTAAAGATTGTTATTTTTCACCCAGAGGATGTTGGGGTCAGGAATTTGCTTCTTGAAAGGAGAGTTATCACAGGTATCCTCACAACCATTAAAAAGTGCTTGAACGAGCGCTTGGAAGTGTCATATCATTCCCGGCTATGGGCCTGGTGTAGAAAAGTGAGACTATTGTATTTCTGACAGCTGTATTTCTGACAGTACAGAATATATACTCCTGTGAGTGTGTGGCGATGCAAGGTCAATCATTGAGCAGCTTCGGCAGGAATTGATGTGTTTCTGAAGATTATATTCATTAGGGTTATAAGACTGAATTGTAATAGCTTGTCAAATTATGTCAATGTGAGAAATAACATAAAACAAGTGCAGCATCCTTACAATCTGAAACCAGAGAATGGAGAATGGGGAACAGGGAAATGGCAGAACTATGAAACAGCTACTTCAGTTCTGTCTTTGCAGAACTTTCTAACAATACGAGGAAAACCAAGTCTGGTGTGGGAAAATTATATAATACATTGAACATAAAACATAGTAAGTAAATGTGTAGGAGAAATTATTAAGGCTGAAGTAATAATCATAGAAAACACGAACATTGATTTATGAAATGGGAATTATTTTGGAGAAACAGACTGGGAGACAAATGAAATGGAAGCAATGGGTGTAAAACATTTAGATTTTCAGAATTTGTTTTGGGAAAGCTCCAAGCCCAGTTTGTAAAATCAAATCTTAGAGAATTGGGGCGAATATATGGACATGTTTCTAGAATGGGACAGCTGGCAGGGAGCAGTGAACAGAAATAAACAGAATCGTCAAGGAAAAGCCTGACATTATCGGTAACGTATGATTCTGTGAGCATGACTATGTCCCAGACTCCCCATCACCTTCCCCAGATATCCCCTGTCTCACCAGCAGGACAGACACAGCAGATGAGGCGGCACAGTGGGATACAGTTGGAAGGTAATTGCTCTCGTAATCCTCAACCGTGATTCTGCATCCCACGAAGTCTCATGGCGTTAGTTTACACATGATAAAGGAAACCTCCTGCTGATTGCCATGTACCAGCCTCTCTCAACTGACAAATCAGTACTCCTCCATGCTGACCAACACTTGGAGGAAGCACTGAGGGTGGCAAGGGAGCAAAATGTACTCTGGGTGGGGGATTCCAATGTCCACCAAGAGTGACTCGACAGCAGCATTATTAATCGAGCCGTCTGAATTAATCGGGTCTGAAAGGATATAACTGCGAGACTGGGTCTGTGGCAGCTGGTGAAAGAACCAACAAGAGGAAAATACATACTTGACCACATCCTTACTAATCTGCCAGTTGCAGAAGAATCTGTCCATGACAGTATCGGTTTGAGTGACCACCGCAGAGTGATTGCATAGACCAAGTCCCACCTTCACATTGAGAATAACCTCCATAATTTTGAGTGGTACTATCACCGTGCTAAATAAGACAGACTTAGACAGACCCAACAGCTAAAGTCTGGGTTTCCATAGGTGCTATGTGTCAGCAATAGCAGCAGAACTGTAGTCCCCCACAACCTTTTGGCCTAGCATATACCCTCATAACAATTACCATCAAGCCGAGAAATAACCTTGGATCAATAGAGAGTGCTGGAGGTCAGGAACAACACCAGCCATACCTGAAAAAGAGGTGTGAACAAGAACCCACCAACCAGGACTACTCATGTGCCAATTGGCATAAGCAGTAAGTGATAGACAGAGCTAAGTGATCCCACAAGCAACGGTTCAGATCTAAACTCTGCAATCCTTCCACTTCTAGTTGAGAATAGGTATGGACAATTAAACACGTCATTGAAGGAGGAGATTCTACAAGTATCCCCATCCTTAATGGTGGAAGAGCCCAGCACTTCAGTGCAAAAGATAAAGTTGATGTATTCGCAACAGTCCATCTCAGCCTACCTCAGTGGTCCTCAGCAATTCAGTTATCAGTCATCAGCCAATTTGGTTCACTCTACACAATATCCAGAAACGGTTGGAGACACTGAATACCCCAAAGGGGACACATACTGACAACATTCTGGCATGAGTAGTCCTGAAATCTTTTGCTGTAGAACTTGTCACTGCCCTAACTAAGCTGTTCCAATATCATTTCAACAATGACATTTTCCCCAATTAAGTGGAAAATTACCCAAGTATCGCCTATACAGAAAAAGCAGAACAAATCCAATCCGGCTAATTACCACCCCATCAGTCTACTCTCGATCATCAGTAAAGTGATGGAAGGTGTCAATGCTTTCAAGCAGCACCTGCTCAGAAGTAACCTGGTCAATGACACCCAGTTTGGGCTCCACCAGGGTCACTCAGCTCCTGACCTTGTTACCTTGGTTCAAACATGGAAAGAAGGGCTGAATTCCAGAGGTGGAATGAGAGTGACAGCCCTTTAAAACAAGACTGCCTTCGACCAAGTGTGGCATCAAGGTGTGTTAGCAAAACTCGAATCAATGGGCACGAGGGAAAACTCGCCGCTGGTTAGAGTTATACCTGATACCTCGGAAGATGGTTATGGTTGATAAGGGTCAGTGAACTCAGCTCCAGGACAACTCTGTCAGAGTCCTTCGGGCAGTGGCCGAGGCTCAAACATCTTCAGGGCTGCTTCATCAATGACCTTCCCTCTACTAAAAGGTCAGAAGTGGGGATGTTCGCCAATGATTGCATCGTGTTCAGCAACATTTGTGGCTCCTCAGATACTGAATTAGCCCATGTCCAAATGTGACAAGATCTGGTCAGTGTCCAGGCTGACAAGTGGCAAGTAATCTTCAGGCCACACAAATGCCAGACCGTGACCATCACCACTAAAATACAATCTAACCAGTGCCCCTTGGCATTCAATGGTGCTACAATCACTGAATCCGCAGTGGACTGCAACAGTTCAACAAGGCAGCTCACCACCAATTTCTTAAGAGCAACTAGGGACAGGCAATAAATGCTAGCCCAGCCACTCAAACCCAGATTCACGAGATAAATAAATTGAAAAACAACATTTTTTAACAGTGGAAGGTTGCTGAGGTATCACAAGGATCGCTGCTCGGGTCCTAACTGTTAACAATACCCATTAAACATTTGGTTGCGGGAATCAAATACAATATATCCCAACCTGCTGACAGCACTAAAGGATGTTGCATTGTGAGTGGGTGAAGAGGTTGCACAAAAGCTTCTCGCTGACTAAGACAAGTGGAATGAATGGGCATATATGTGACAGATGGAGAGCAAGGTGGGTAGAGGTGACGGTGTGCCCTATGGCGGGAACAATAGACTGGAAGCCTATCTCCCACTTGGTGTGTCGATATACACTGGTCAGCGTGTCATTCCCAGTATTTACTTCTGGGTTCAGAACTCACTGCACTGCAGGGACCTCGGAGGGCTGCGCAGAAGGAAACAACAAAAAAGGAGAATGTGTCCCTTTGTAGGTCAACATGTTTAAGCAATCCCTTGTCAAAAGGTGAGTTAGACTCGAAATGTCAGCTCTTTTCTCTCCTTACAAATGCTGCCAGACTTGCTGAGATTTTCCAGCATTTTCCCTTTTTTGATCTCGGGGATTACAGGCTTATTGTGGGAGCAGAGTTTGGGGGGGACTGGTCCTGTATTCCATGGAGTTTAGGAAAATGAGTGGAAATCTCAGTGAGATATATAAAACTCTGACAGGGTGTGACGGATTGGAAGCAGGGACGAGAATTCCCCAGGCTATGGTGTCTAATACAAGGGGCTACAGTATTAAGTCCAGATAGGCCATTCTGCATGAGGTGAAAATAAATGTCTGCACTCAGAGACTGGTGAACCTTGTGAATATGCCCGAACCTGGAAGTCAAGACCCTGAATAAAAATAAGGATTTAGAGACTGTAAAGGGATGAGGGGAGAGCAGGAGTATGGTGTGGAAATAAAGGGCCAAACATCGTTATATTGAATTGTGTAGCAAACTCGACAGACCAAAGGGACTACTGCACTTCCTATTTTATAGCTTCCCAAGGTTAACTACATTAACGGATACATTCATTGTGTGGGATAAGTGCATTGTGGAGATGTTTCAACATGAACGACAGTGAGGAAGGCTCAATGTGTTGAATGGCCTCCTCCTTTCCCAATGTTTCTGTGCAGTCTGTGGGAAAGGTCTGGAAATGTTGCCACAAGCTCTCACATGTTAGGAAGGAGGTCTCTGCAGTGTCAACAGGCCTGTGTTTCCTGTTCCATTTTCCAATACCGGCTGGGGCTGAGAATTCTGTCCAGGTTTATCCTTTAAGAACTCAAAGCAGTTTGAGACAAGAGAGTGTATTGATTGGCCGATTCAGAGACCATTGAACAGTTTATCACATGTCTGTGTGTCTGGAGTCATGTTTAGGCCAGACCAGGAAAGCATGGGAGACTCAATTGCTGAAAGAACATTGGGGAAGGAAATTGGTGTTTACATTCGACATTGGCTTCAAGGTCACTGTTACTGATGCCAGATTTTGCATCTTAATATTTTTTCAATTATTTTTTTATTTCCACCAGCTGCCAGAGCATTATCCTGGTATGGATTAGTAATCCAGTGACATTTCCACAGCAGCACCATCTCCAAATGTGGACCTATCAGAAACCACACTGAGCAGGTTATTTCTGTGCTGCTTGACAGCTCTGTCAAAAAGAACTCCCACCAATGTGACTATCGTGACTGGACTGAGGGAGTGGTAATTGGTCAGATTGTAATTATACTCCTCTTAGGGGACCGGAGATAGCTGAGTAAATTTTCCACACTGCCAGGTAGGTGTCAGAGTTGGAGCTGGAATGAAACATCTTCCCCAGGGACACCGCTTGTTGTGCAGCACAAGTCTTCAGTCCTATTGCAGGAATGGTGTCAGGGCCCATTGCCTTTATCGTATCTAATGTGTACTTCATGTCACGTGCAGTGAATAGAATTGGTTGAAGACTGGCATCTGTGATTCTGTGGGCATCATGACGAGAGTGAGGTGGATCATTCACTCAATACTTCTGGCTGAGAATGGTGCAGATACGACATCCTGGTGTTGTACACTGGTGTACAGGGCAGTTCTGTTATGCAGTATGGGGATACTTATGGAATCCTCTCCACCAGCCATTTGTTTAATCGTCCATCACCATTTATGACTGAATGTGGCAGGACTGCAGAGCTTCGATTAGATTTGTTGGTTAAGGGTTGTAGCTTTAATGTGTTAACATCAGGTTTAGGTTCACATGGTTCTCACCCTGACATGTTCACCCACAGTCATTACTAAAACATATGTCGTGTTGATGGTAATGACAGACTGAGGAGATTATCCCTGGGCAAAAATGTTACAGGTTGTGTTGAATGCTGTTCTGCGTCTCCTGTTGCTGTGGTCTACAGCACTACATAAATACGCAGTTTTCAGCTGCAATGTCTGCAGTGCAATTCTGCTGTCTGTTCCCCAATTCTCACTGAAATCCATTCGCCCATCAGTCCTCTACTCAGTGACCTACTCTGGTTTCTGATGCGGAAATATTTCCATTTTCTTACTCTCATTCTGCTGAGGGTCTCTTCCCGAGTCATGGTTTCAATCTGACACATTCTGCAAAAGTATTTAACTGATTTTAATGCAATTACTTAATTCATCTGCAGTTTTCCTTCAGTAATGTCATCTTCTGTGTTTGAGGTGAATGTGTTTCCCTCTGTTTCTCTCCCTGACCATGATTCAGAGCTCTGTAGTGTCAGTGATGCCAGCCTTATGTAGTTTCAGAGCCAATGAATTCCCTGGATTCCCAATCATCTTCACCACATTGTATGTTTCCTCTTTTGGTTTGATGCCTTATCACTCATGGCTGCCTTGTCCTCCCATGAGTATGTTTCATCTCCTTTGGGATGAATTTCTGATATCCTCGAATTATCCCCAGAAACTCCTGCCATTGCTGCTCCGTGGTCTTTCCTGCTCGGCTCCCCTTCCAATTAACTCTGGCCAGCTCCTCCCACATGTCTTTGTAGTTACATTACACAATTATAATCACATTACATCAAGAAGAGAGCAATAGATATAAACCAAAAGGAGGGGTTTTGAGAGAAGAAATGTGAAGAATAATTGGTAAATTTCTTAACTAAATACAAAGAGAGTACGAGAGATAGGATATAGATGAGGAAATGTGAAAAATGAGAAAACTTGATTATTGAATGGTTTAGATGTACATCCCTCAATGTTTTGGCATTGCCTGTATGCTGTGGTCCTTTGTGTAGTACATGTATAACAGAGCAATGTGTTCAAATTCTGGGTCTGATGGCAGAATTTTTATCTCCAATGATATGATACACACTAACTTTGGAAAGAAACCAGAAGACCAATATGTTGAATTCCCAGTAGAAATTGGATTAACTGAAATAAGTTGGGATACCAGAAGCAAGAATTTATGACACACATCCTGATAAGAATGAGCGATTAGAGTCGAGAATTCCAAAATAGAAGGAAACATTGAGAGAAGGGGAACGTATCACTTTATATGAACTTCAAAGAATGTTTTATAAATTTTTTTCATCATGTACTGGTATGTGCATCATTTTTCGCTAACTGTGTCTCCGGTGTTCATTTAGACTGTTGTGCACATATGAAAAATGTTTCTTATCTACACATACACTTTGATTAAACAGTGTGTATAACATTATATTTCCGCCATTGAAATGGTCCTGTTGTCGTGCTAACAGGATACATGAACACCAACTGGCCAATAAAAGACACGACATTGCCACTATGTTCCATACATACAGACAAAGAAAGGCACCACTTTGATTGGGAAAAACGCACACACATCCTAAGACACTCAAGGACGTTCTTAGAGTAATGGTATTGTAACCAGACGTCCATCAATAAACACATAAATTGAGATCCTATCTACCTTCTCTTGTAAAACAAAAGAACCGGAAATGACATCACCCACCTTAAAAACCAAGACTTATAAATAGAGAGGTGGGACATACCACCAGTGCTTCAGCGGAGACTCTCATTGACAATGTTACCTAGTCATGGTGTCCAAACATCAGAAAACAAACCTTCAAGCACAACGAGCTGACTTGCATACATATAAACTGTTATTTTACTTTTATTAGTGGAATTTGGGAGTTCTCATGTTTTAACATATGATGTGAAGTGAGCTTTTCTGGGTGTGTGGTTTTAATCAGCAGAGGGGTTCGACATTGATGTCATAACAGTTTGGGGCCTTGCCGTATGGGATTTGGACAGATTTGAACAGATTTAGGGTACAAAAGTTCGCAGCAGATTCCAACACGTGGTAATTAGTGACACAGATCTTCAAATAAAACCGGTGGGAAAATTCATTTACTTTTGTAAACTTGTTGTTGGTTAAATTAAAAGTGAGAGAAATGGCTTTTAACATTACTAAAGAGGTTCCCAAATTTGCCAAGGAAGTTTACAAAGACAGAAGAAGGAATATTTTTAGAATTAGCAAATACGTTGGAATTGGGTTTAAACAGGGACAAAAGGAAAGCTGAAAATTGTAATGGAGTTGGTCAAGCACTTTGGTGATTCAGAGAAACAGGCAACTGCAGTAGAGTTAGAAAAATCTTAAATTGCAAATATGGCAACTGAAGTTAGAAAATAAAGAAAGAGACGGAAACAGAGAGAGAAGAAAGAGAAAGAGAAGATAAAGAAATAGAGAGCGAATTTGAAATTCAGAAGTTGGGAATTAGACAACAAAGTTATATTAACTGGATGGAGATGAAGGGAGAACGTAGGGATGTATACAACTATGTTAATACCTTGCCATATTTCAGCGAAAAAGAGTCAAAACCTCTTTTATTTTGTTTGAATAAATGGCTCAGTAGATGGCGTGTCCAGTGAACTTATGAGTAATGCTTGTTCAGACTAAACTAGTGGGCACAGTTAGTGAGGTCTGTGCAGCGCTGTCAGATGACGGCTCAAGAGATTGTGCAGATATAAATCTAACTATTTTGAATGGTTATGCATTGGTACTAGAAGAATATAGACATAGGTTCAGAAACATAGAGAGTGAATCAGATCGGACTTATGTTGAGTTTGAACGAATTACACACAGTCATTTTGATAGATGGGTGCGGGCCATAAAAATGGATAAGACCTGTGAGGCTCAAAGGGAGATTATTCTGCTGGAGGAGTTTAAAGACTCACTTCCAGAGATGGTAAGAATTCATGTGAATTAACAGAAATTTCAAAAAGTGAGAAGCGCGTTACAAATGCCAGGTAATTATGTATTGGCGCATGGTTGAAATTTAGCGTCTGGAAAAATTTCCATCCTGTGAGGGATAGAAACTGGGAGAAGGGGAGATCCTACACTGCAAAATATAGAGTAAAGCACATTGGCAATAGTTTACCACAGGTGAAAAATAAGCTCAAGGGGGTTGAAAGGTGGTGAAAGGCCTCAGGTGTTCTCACTATAACAGAGTGGAACACATAGAATTACAGTGCTGATTGTTTAAGAAGGGCACTGGGAGAAAGGTGTTTTCACTACAGTAAGCTGGGACACACGTGCTAGGCGTTCAAGGAAGACACTTTGGGAAAAGATGCGATAAAGGAGGTTAAGTCAGTGGCATTAGTGAACCTGGTAAAGAAGACCCCAAGTCTCCAAGGAGCTACAGGAGAGTGCACAGCCTAGGTATAGAGTCAGTGTCTGGTCTCTGTAAAGAATTCGCCTCTGTGGATAAAGTTTACTCAGAAGGTGTTGTGGGGCGGGGGGAGGGAGGACAATAAATAATAATTTTGTGAGATACGGGATCTGCTCAGTCTCTAATAGTTGAGAAGTGAGGTGCCAGAAACGCACAATACATCAGACAGCATACTCAGAGCAGGACAGTCGAAATATCAGGTATAAACCCATCATCAGGATTGTGGCGGGGCTGGGGAGGGGAAAGGGGGCTGAAAGATGAATAGGAGGGTAGGAGCTAGACTGGTGGGAGGGTCACTGGAAGATCGATAGGAAGATGCAGGTGGGAGTGATAGTGACATGTCGGAGGGGAGGGTGGAGTCGATAGGTGGGAAGGAAGATGGACAATTAGAGCAGTTCAAGAGGGTGGTGCTAATTTGAAGGGTTGGATCTGTGATGAGGTTGGGGAAGGGAGATTAGGAAATTGGTGAAGTTGATGTTGATGCTATATAGTTTGAAGTTTCCAACTGTCCTACCACCTTTCCACTTCACCCTCCTCTCCAAACTATCACCATCACATCCCATCTGCATCTACTTATCGCCTTCCAAGCTCCCGTCCATTCAGCTCCAGCCCCACCCTCCTATTTATTTCTCAGCCCCCTTGCCCCTCCCTTACTTCCCACTTGCCTGATGAAGGATTTATGCCTGAAATGTCAACTCTCCTCGCTCTCGGATGCTGCCTGACCGACTGTGTTTTTCCAGCCCCACACTTTTTAACTCTGATCTCCAGTGTCTGTAGTCCTCACTTTCTCTCGGCCTCTTATATAGTAAGAGATGGAAGTATTTTCACTCTTTCTGACATTATTCAAGAGCGTGATAATTTGTGGAATGGGGACTGAAATTAAGCATTCCCTTGTGTAACACCAGGTTGGAATGCCTAATCAAGATTGGGGAAGTAACAGTGAGAGTGAGCGACAGAGTGTCAGTTCCAGGAATACGGTTTGTTCTTGTAGTTGGGATCCACGATGGGAGAGGCACTCCTTGTGGTGGACAAGTCAAAGGAAGACTAAGAAGCTGGAGAGTGTAGTAACAAGATCCCACTGTCATAATTTACAGCAGGAAGGAAAAATGAAAGAAAGAATCAAAGGAGTTGATGTTCAGTTACCTGATACCCTGTTTGGTGTCGAAAAAACCTGAACAGGCAGAGGGTCAGGCAGAGGTGTTTAATCCCGAAAGGCTAATGGACATGCAACATATACACAGAGAGAGATAGAGAGCGAGAGAAGGGATCTGAATGTATTGTCGAACATTATTAACTTCAAGTTAGAATCCGAAAATTAAAATGGAGACCACGATAGGTCAGTGGAGAAGGGAAATGGACTGCAGTGCACCAGATTGTTTTAACGGTAGCATTCGGCATTATGGTTAGCACAAGAACTAACTGCAGATGGTCACCTCGGTGCACGGAAGACTCAAGCTAAGGTACAAAAGCATTTCTAGTGGACTGGAATGCACAAAGACGTTGTTAGTTTTTGTTGTACATCATGCATGCCAAATCATAGGTAAGTCACAGGCAGTACTAAAACCAGCACTTTTGTTGCCAATTCTTGCATTTGAATAACCTTTCACGTGGGTTATGATTAATTGTATAGCTGCCCTTTCTAAAATAAAAGTGGAAACCAATATTTGCTGACCATAATGGATGTGTCCACCAGATTGCCAGAGGCAATTCTATTATTGGAGTGTTAAGGCAAACAGGGAGGTGGAGGAGTTGACAGCTTTCTTTACTCGCTGTGGGCTACCTAGAGAGATTCATTAGACCAAGGGTCTCATTTTACCGCTCAGCTGTTTCAGGAAGTCATGAATGGCACAGGCATACAGCACTTCAAATCAAGGGCGTCCCATCCTGAATCCCAGGGAGCCTTGGAAAATTAGCATCAGACACTGAAGACCATGTTAACAACGTAATGTCAAGATTGCCTGAATGATTAGGATAAAGGTGTCCCATTAACTTGGTTGCCATCGGAGATGCCCCAAATATATCTACTCAGTTTACTTCCTTTGAGTTAATATTCCTACCTGACGTGAGAGGTCCTTTGAAATTAATCAAATATAAATTGACAGGACCAAAGCTGGATATGTCACACTTGGATTATGTATGTGAGTTGAGGGAGAGATTAGATGGAGTAGGTGAGTTAGCGAAACAGCACCTAAAAAGGACACAGTATTGAGTGAAGCAGGTGGCAGATAAAAAACTCTGAAACTTTGACGATTTCCTGTGGGGATGACGTATTAGTATTGCCACCAGTGGTAGGAAATCCCTTCAAAGCCAGGTTTAGTGGCCCCTTTTAAATTAAAAAAATGTTGAGTCAGTTAAACTATCTGGTAAAGATACCGGATATGACAAAAACTTTATCGAATATGTCATGTGAATGAACAATGCTCCAGACACATTTAAGACTCAGGAACAGAGTTGTGGCCAGATGACCAAATTGTGCAGGTTATCTGTATGATGTAGTGATCTTTAGTAAGTGATTGAAAGCTCACATGTTACAGTTGGCAGAGCATGTTGAACGATTACAAGAAGCAAACTTGGTAATAAACTTAAAGAAAACAGAATTCAAGAAGGCAGAGGGGACGTTCTTAGGACATCATATTGGACCTAGAATATTGACCCCTGGAACACAAAGACGAAGCGCTTTGAAGAATTTCCACGACCATCGTCGAAGAAAGAGGTGCATTAATTTTTGGAACTGAGTGGATTCTATCGGAAGTTTGTTGCAAACTTCAGCAGCGTAATGGCACCACTGCTAGATTTATTAAAGAAGATGCTCGGGATATAGGGGTCGGAGATATATTGATACAGAAAGGTTCTGATGGAATTGAATGGCCAATTGGCGACTTGTCGAAAAAACTCAATATCCACGAGAAAAAAATACAAAATCTCCATCACTGAAAAAGAATGATTAAGTTTCGTACTGGCCGGACAATATTTTAATGTTTATATGTCAAACAAATTGTAGGAGGTGGACAACGACAAACCTCTTGCTTTGTTTCGAATATTTAAAGACCAGAATATGGGAGTATTTCATTAGAGTCTTCTGTTACCAACGTTAAACTTACATTATGCACATGCTGTTGGTCCTAAAATGGGATAGCAGATGTGTTATCGCGGATTTAAAGGAAAACATTTAGATACGATTTGACTTATTCCAGTGTGTTATCGGTGTGCAGTATTAATATGAATGGTGTAACTGAGATCAATACTTTTGTATTTCATCATCATGGGATTACGAATTAGAGGAGAAGGAATGATGCCATCTTTTCATTCTGATGGTTCATTTCCTTTTCTGAAGGGGGGAGGTGTTATGAAGCCGAAAGCATGTCTAGTCACTTTAAGACAGAACGGATTTTGCTGAATAGAAAGTACAGCCACAGATGCTCGCTAAAGGCCAGCCTGTTCCACATGTCACCATTAGCTGGGAAATGGATACCTGGGTTTTGGTTGCTGTTTTGACAGCAATTCAGATCAGAAAAAAGAATTTAAATTACGCTCAGGATACAAGAAGCCAACGGGATTTGAATATTATTGTTTGGACACCTGGAAAGCAATCAATTTATGAGAAATATTGTATCATGGGGAGTATATAAAACCAGCATTTTGAACACTAGATGGCGAGCCACTGCCATCCAACAATAGAGTAACTGCTGTCGAGCATGAGTGCTAACTGGCCATCTCAAACACTCTCCATCAAAGATACATGTTCATGTCAAACCTCCTTGCAGTTAAAAAAAACATAACCCAAGGAGATCAGCATCGGGAACAGTGAACACAGCGGGGAAGATGGAGACTGTGTGGTCTTGAGATTGCAATGTTTAATATGTGCGTTGTCGGAACAGCATATGTTCACAGAGTTGGAGTCAGATAGTAAGTAGCTAAGAAAAGGGGGGTTTGTATTTGTGAATAGTTGTTATTTAGCGTTCACTATTAAAGTTAAGAAACTAACTTGTTAATTTTGTTTAAATATTGGAATATAGGAAATGTGTGTCTCTCATATTTAAACAGATTACGACGTGAGGGGAGCCTTTCTGGGTATTTGGTTTTAATTAACAGAGGGGTTCGACTCCACCTTGTAAATGGCCATCCACGTTAACCCCACTTCCCTGCAGTTGGCCCATATCCTTCTAGGCCTTTCCTATCGTCATACTTATCCAAATGCTTTTGAAATGTTGTTAATGTACCCCCTTCAACCACATCTGCTGGCTTCTCATCCATGTACTATCCCTCTGTATAAAGAAATGGCCCCTCAGTTTCGCTTTTATTCCTTCCCCTCTAACCTTAAATTGATCCCATCTCGTCCTCGATTCTCTACACCTTGGAAAAAGATTGAGAGCATTAGCCCTCTCCATACCCCTCGTGATCTTATACAGCTCTATAATGTTGCCCCCGTCCCTCAGTCTCCGACACACTAAAGAAAAGGTCTTCGCTTGTCCCACCCTCTCCCTCTAACTCAGACAATTGGGTCCTGACAACGTCCTTGTAAATTTCTTCTGCACTCTTTCTAATTTCGTAACATCCTCCCTAAAACAATGTGACAAAAACTGAACACAATACTCCAAGTGCGGCCTTACCAAAGTCCTGTGCAACTGCAACATAAAATCCCAACTTCTATACTCCTGACTGTTGAAGGTCATTGTGTCATAAACCGTCTTCACTACCCTGCCTACCTGTGACTCCACTCTCAGAGAACCGTGTACCTGAATGCCAAGGTCTCTCTGCCCACAACACCCCTTAGGGCCCTCCCTTTCACTATGAAACTCCTACCTTGATATCACTTTCCAAAGTGCAAGACCTCAATCATCTATACTAAATTCCATTTTGCATTTCTCGATCCACTTCCCCACCTGATTAAGGTCCTGCTGCAATTTCTGATAAACCTCCTCACTGATCACACTCCTACCTTTTTTAGTGTCATCCGCAAACTTACTAATCCTGCCTTGTACATTCTCAACCAAATTATAGATAACAAAGAGCAAGAGATCCAACCTCCAGTCTGACCTTCATCCTTCCACTAAACACTCTGCTTCCTACCATGAAGCCAAATGTGCATTTAATTGGCCAGTTCCCCCACCATTCCACGTGATGGAACCTTCCAAAGCAGCCTGCCAAGTGGAACCTGATCAAAGGCCTTACTGAAATCCATAGAGACGATGTTTACAGTTCAGTCCTCGTCAACCTTCTTGGTCACTTCACCAAAGAACTCTAACAAATTTGGGAAGCATGTTCTCCCACTCACAAGTCTCTGTTGACTGCTCCGAATCACACCATGTGTAAGTAATGGGTGCAGTCAATGGTATGTTGTCCTTCATTGTAAGATGATTCGAGTACATTCGTCAAGCCATCTTCCTGCTGTTGTAGAGCCTTGCTGAGAGAGAATTTGGGGCACTCTCTACAGAGTTGATCTTCTTTGTAAGGAATGATCTCCTTACCACAGATACAGATGGTGGTATCGTGAGGGGAGAGTGAAGAACCTGAGAGTTTAATCTGCAGAGTTGTGAAATATGACGAAATGGTGATGCTGAAACATGCGGAGTAGCAGCGATCACTTATTTCCAAAAGAGACATTGATAGGGTGAGAAATTCCATACTTTACCCAGGATTGATTGGTTTGACTTATTGTCACGTGTACCTCAGTACAGGGAAACACTTTATTTATGAGCAGTGGAGGCAGGTCATAGTAAGCATGGCCAGACAGATCATAGGGTGGAAATAGGCTTGGACAGAGTAAGGCATACAGGTTACACTGAGCAGGACGTTCACTAGACAAGATCAACATGAGCAAGATCAGCATTATTTGAACGTAGAGAGTCCATTCATTCGTCTAACGTGACTTTCCTAATAGTTTATATGCCTAACTTAACTCTCCCCACATTAATGTGAAGTCAGCTTGTGAACCCATATTGAACGTCATGTTATTCACAATCCCCAACAGTAGCCACAATACCTTCCATCTGAAGCAGGTAGCCATTCCCACCAGCTTCCGCCTGACATAGAGAACACCAGGCTGGCTTCTCGGAGATGGAATGTGCCTTATTGAGACTTCACAGAAGACATATGGCTTCCCTCCTCACCGCGAGCAAACCACGTTAAAGTCCTATGTGTATATGATGAGCAACGGAGCCAGGAGGAACAAAGTGGAGCAGTCGGTCTGTGCAGCCTCTGCTCCACTTGTTCATCATGTTAGAGCATCAATCTGGATAATGTAAGGACTGCTGATGCTGGAGATTGGAGGAGAGAGTAGATTGCTGAAAAAGCACAGCAGGTCAGGCAGCATCCGTGGAGCAAGAGAATCCACGTTTTGGGCATAAGCCATTCATCAGGAATCAGCATCAGTTCCCTCATTCTGTCACTTTGCAAGTGCGTTGAGGGGGGAATAGCCTCGTACAGTTCCTGTGTAAGAGACTCAAGGGGCTGAATAGCCTCCTTCTGTTCCTGTGTAAGAGACTGAAGAAGCTGAATGGCCTCATCCTGTTGCTGTGGAAGTGACTTTAGGGGCCGAATGGCCTCACCCTGTTCCAGTGTAAGAATCAAAGGGCTGAATGGCCTCATCCTGTTCCTGCGTCAGTGACTCACGGGACAGAATGGTTTCTTACTCGTCCGATTGGATAGTGCCAAGGGCCTGACTGGGTTCCTGTTTAACAGCTCGATGTGCTGACAAGTGTGATGATGCTGCAGCTTTAAGAGGTTATTTTGTCCTGGTTTCTTTTCTGAGAGAAATTGAACGATTGTTACCAAGCTGGTTAGTTAAGGCCACTGAGTAAACAACAAGCGAGGCCTTTGGTTTGTTTTAATGCAGCCTGAATGGGTGTGGCCAGCTCTCACAGATTAGGATCTCTGGGTTTTGGTTTCTCGGCAACATCAGAAACTATTGGGGTCTCCACAGAGTTGGAATCTTCAGTGACTATCTCCTGCTACTACTCTCTCTGAATTTTCTCTTGGTGCTGTTCTTAATTCCTGGATTGGAGAAGTGTTTGTGACAATCTGTGTCTGAATTTTCCTTTTTGCCAGGGGCTGTGTTTTTGGGATGTGCCGATATTGGAACAGTTCATTCGTAATAGTTCCTAGATCTAGTAGTCTGTTAAGTTGGCCAATAGAATTACCTTATTCTAAATTCCTCTTTCTTTGGTTTCATTTCATCTTTCGTGTTGAAATAAATAGTGTTTTTCTTCACACTGAGTAGTTTGACCAGTCACATTGTATCTGGAACAGACACTTTACATGTCCATTAAAATAGAAAATACATTCTCGTCTAAGTTACCACCTTCAAATATTTTCGAGGGGCTCTCGTGTGGCCCATCACACTAGAATCCTTCTCTTCCTCAGGAAAAGGCTGGAGGCACTGAATGGGCTGTCCCTTTTCTTCTCCAATGGTGTCAATGGGCTGAATGGCTTCCTCATATTCCTATGAAACCAGAGTGAGGTGCTGAATGAACTCTTCTTTTACTGTGGCAATTTACAGTGCCAGGCAGTGCTGTTATATGAATGTTACAGACACTTTAACGGCACAAGCATGAATGGAGCCTGGGTCTTGCTGCACATGGACACAGACCAGTTCAGTAGCTGATGGAGGACAAAATGTTCTGAACATTGTGGAATCTTCAGTGACCGTCTCGACCTCTGACCTTATGGTTGGGAGGGTGGGGGCGGGGTGACATTGATAAAGCAGCTGACGATGTTTGTGAAGAGGAAGCTACCCTGAGGATCTCCCACAGATGTGACACAGGACTGAGATGATGAGCATCTTCCTTTGTGCCATGTTTGATTCCAAACACTGTAGAGTTTACTCTGATTCCCATTAAGTCCAGTTTTGTTAAGCTGCTTGATGTCAACAGATCTCAACCACTGCCTTGATATCAGGGCCAGTCATTTTTCCCTGAAAGCTTGTGTCAACCTCGTTTGTTCACATCAATAAGCCATGATATAGGAGCAGCAAGGGTTTTCTTCGAACAGGTGGGATTGAATGTCAGGATTTCTGTTCTCAAGAATGTTGGGGAGTTAGATGACTGAAAGTATTTGAAGAGAAGGTGGACGGATATTGATCTGTCAGAGAGTTGAGGGCGATGAGGTATTGGGTATGAAAGAGGATTTCAGACCAAGAGCAGATCGGTCATGATCTTAGTGAAGGGCAAGGCAGGCTTGGGGAGTGAACGACCTGCCCCTGTGCCTGATGTTCTCACATTCTGTTATTGGAGAGTTAGTGGGTGGTATTTTCATGACGGTCTGTTATGGAATGTTGCCGTCAGGGAGACAAGAGGATTTTGTGAGCCATCTCATTGTGGTTTAGTTGTACTCTGAGATAACATACTACGCCACCATTCTGATGTAATCTGTAAACTTACTAACTATGGCCCCTATCTTCTCATCCAAATCTTTGACAGAAATGATGAAATGCAGTGAAGTCAGTACCGATACTTACAGCACACTGCTGCTCACAAGCCTCCAGTCTGAAAAATATCCCTCTTCCTTCAAGCCAATTGGGACTAGCTTCTTCTGTATCCCATGTGACCGAACCTTACTCACCTGTCTACCAATCGGAATGTTGTGAACACCTTACTGAGGTCCATATAGACAATGTCTACCAAACTGCCTTCATCAATCTTTGTCACCTCTTCATAAAACTCAATCAAATTAATGAGACATGATTTGCCATGCAGAATGCCACGTTGAATACCCCGATCAGCCCTTGCCTTCCCAAATGTATGTAAATACTGTCGCTCAGAATCCCCTCCAACAACTTACCCACCACTGATATCAGGCTTACCGGTCTATAGTTCCCCGACTTTTGGGGTCACTGTTTCCTTTTCCATTCCCACTGCTCCACTGTTCACAACAAATGTTAAATGTAACCAGGTTGGTGATATGGCTGATAATATCGGTCTCAGACTGGGTCAGTTTCAGTTTTAGCAACAAGTCAGGCTAATTTATTTAATCTGTGAAAACAACACGTTTATGATCCAGAGCAATGTTACTCAAACTATGATGGAAAGATGAATGGCAAACGGTTTGGATCTTGCAAATAAAGAATCGATATTTCTCTTTCTTAAAACACTGACACACACACACACACACTTTCACACAAACACACACACAGATAAACAAAATCTCTGCAATTTCAAGTTGAAAGCGCTTTGTCCAGATATTATTGTAACTCATGTCAAAGGAAAAGTTCAGAGTTTGTTCAAATGTTTTTCTGCTTCTGACGACATTCTACTCACACAAGCTGTTAGCAATGGGATTTTATCCTGGGAGAGTTGGATTTGGCTGAATTCCCTTTGCATTAGGCAGTGAGGAGATTCCAATGAATTCTGATCAGGGATCGCCCAAGGGTATCACAGTGGCTCAGTGGTTAGCACTGCTGCCTCCCAGGGCCTTATCGCAGGTCAGATGGATTGGTCATGATAATTTGTCTGAAAAATTCCGGGGTTTTGAGTTTTTGTGCATTGTTCGCGGTAAATGTCAGGGAGCGGGCCTGGGAAGGTTGGTATGGACTTTTTGGGCATTAGGGCCTATTTGCACGCTGCAGTGATACTATAAAAATAAGAATAGTAAGGATGACTGTAGATTTTTTGTTTTAGCTCGCACACATTGCTGTGATGAGGAATAATGAACGAGAGAGTGTGCAATAGGCTGTTCCTTCTCAGGCAGATTATATTTTCTCCCTCTCTGAGCTGAATCACACAATAATATCATCCTATCACAAACTGGATTATGTGAGGTCTCCTCGTACATTGTCCAAACTGGGTCTCCATCACATTCCCTGTTCCATTTAGGTGCATCATTGCTGCTGTCATACACAGAGCCATACCCTGAGCAGAAAATGATCTAGGTGGATTTGAAGATATGTTTATATGCCCCTCCGTCATTAAAAAATAAAATATTTAATGTATTCAGAGTATTGTGTTAAAATGAATGCATTTTATAACAAATACAGAAATGGTTAGAAAAGCTTGGCCGGTCTGTCAGCATCCAGATTCCTTTGACATGCTGTATTTGTACCAGCCTCCACCACTTCCTCATTCCATATGCACACGACCCTCTGCATGAAATGGTGCTCCTGGGGCTCGTCAAAACCTTTCCCCTCTCAATTTCAACCAATGCCCTCTAGTTTTGGACGCCCCTAACCTGGGGAAAACCCTGACTACTCTCCCTATCCATGGTCGTTCTGATTTTATAAACTTTACTGCTCCGAAATGTGACTCCAATCAACACGAATGGCTGTACTTTAAATCATCCTGTGCCTTAAATACTGAAATGTAATACTGACACCTCTTCCTTCTCCATCAAGCCACAATTCTAAATCTGTTTTAATCAATTTGTTCAGATGTATTCTAAAACACTTCTGTTGGGATTTACACCTAGACCTTTGCAGCTGGAGGTAGGGACACAAGCACCACTCTTCAATACCCATAAAGCTGTAACATTATTCTCCTGTGTGTTTGCTCATAAGCCTGTTCTGGCGTGCTGGGACATATCTCAGCAACAGCCAGGACTTGAATTCAGAACTTCTAGTCCAGAGCTTGAAACACTACCACACACGTTCAGGAATCAAATCCAGTGCTCTGGCTCAGAGGCAGGGACATTGCCCACTACACTACCATACCCAGATTTTGGGTCATATTTTAAGTGTCAGCTTTCGGCTCAGTGTGGATTTATTATAACCAGGCTACCATTACTGAGCTACACAAAACATTTTGTATTGTTAAACAAATACAACATATTTGTCTCAACTGTAGGATGTTCATTGTACGGGATTAGTGGTACTGGAAGAGCACAGCTGTTCGGGGGGGTGGTAAAGTGGACGGAGTGACAGAGAGAGAGAGACAGACAGACAGACAGACAGACAGACAGACAGACACAGAGACAGAGAGAGAAGAAGATGTTGCATGCGGCAGTGAGAGTGGTGGAGCATGAGCCTTGTTTGGGGGTAGCTGCTATAACAGAAACACAGTGAGTGTGAGGGAGCAGAGAGAATACAGTGAGCCTTATCCTGACACAGTGTGGGAAAGTTATTGATGCTTGTCCTGTATTGCTGGACATTTCTTCAGACCGCAGATACTGCACTGAGCTGGGTGGTGAGCTCAGACCATGCTCAGTGGCTCTGGTGGTGCGGCCACCTCTGGGAAGAGAATGGTCCACCTCTGTACTAGTTCCTCCACCAGGAGCTCCGTGCCCCGTGGTGTAATTGCCCTTTATCTGCCATGCTGGAGGTAAACTGTTAAGGGCAGCTCCTAACTGAGAAAGCTCAACCGTGTGCCCCTTGGCCTTTTAAAGATGGCACCAGTGTCAGGGCAGAAAGGTGGCAAATGGAGTTCAATGTAGCTAAGTGTGAAGTGATTCACTTTGGTAAGAGTAATAAAAAGATGGATTACTGGGCTAATGGTAGACTACTTGGTAGTGTGGAAGAGCAGAGGGATCTTGGTGTCCATGTACACAGATCTCTGAAAGTTGCCACCCAGGTAAATAGTGCAGTGAAGAAGGCATATGGCGTACTGGCTTTTATTGGTAGAGGAATTGAGTTCCGGAGTCCTGAGGTCATGCTGCAGTTGTATAAGACTCTGGTGCGGCCGCATCTGGAATATTGTGTGCAGTTTTGGTCGCCATACTATAGGAAGGATGTGGAGGCACTGGAACGGGTGCAGAGGAAGTTTACCAGGATGTTGCCTGGTATGGTCGGAAAATCCTATGAGGAAACGCTGAGGCACTTGGGGTTGTTTTCATTGGAGAAAAGAAGGTTTAGGGGTGATTTGATAGAGGTGTACAAGATGATTAGGGGGTTAGATAGGGTTGACAGTGAGAACCTTTTTCCACGTATGGAGTCAGCTATTACAAGGGGGCATAGCTTTAAATTAAGGGGGGGTAGATATAGGACTGATGTTAGGGGTAGGTTCTTCACTCAGCGAGTCGTAAGTTCATGGAATGCCCTGCCAGTAGCAGTAGTGGACTCTCCCTCTTTATGGGTATTTAAGCGGGCATTGGATAGGTATATGGAGGATAGTGGGTTAGTGTAGGTTAGGTGGGCTTTGATCGGCGCAACATCGAGGGCTGAAGGGCCTGTACTGCGCTGTATTCTTCTATGTTCTATGTTCTAATATCCAGAGGCATCCAGGCGATGGTGAGTAGCTCCAGCCATGATGGTGGGAGAATCGGGATGGTATTGAATGAGGGGACACCACGGAGTGGGGTAGGTAGTTAATGAGGTGAGTAGTTAATTGATACGATAGCACGAGGAAACTAGCTCGGCCTCGTGTGGATGATCCCTCTGTCACAGTCAATGAAAGTGGTACTGCGACAACTTATTGTTAGATTTAGCCCAATGAGTCAAAGACTCTGCTGACCCTACACCCAGATACAACGCTGCAGAACAAATGCTCATCCAATACTCTGCATCATCTGTGCTCCCACCAATATCCTGTTCACCTATCACTCCTGGAAACACTTATGTTACACGATGCTGTTAAAATGTTTTCATTTCAGCATTCTGAAACCTTGGAACACATCCTTCCATAACACTGTGTCTCAGTCTCCCCTACTCTGTCTATTTCCCATTCCCCTCCCATTTGTTATTGTTTAAAATGATTCCCCCTCCATCTCTGTCTCTCTCTGGCAGTGATGTTCACACCCACAGCACCCCCTTGTCAGGGCACAGTGGAGAGATGGAGCTGGAAATGGATGGGAGCTGCACATCCTGTCACTTCTAGCACGGGCTGCAAGTTTCACCACACTGGGCAGTGATCTACACAGTGTTACTGAGCAATGCACTGGAGTGGTGTACACAGTCCTACCTGCTGGGAGGGTAATTGCTCCTGGTTTACAGATCAATGCACTGGAGTGGGGATCACAGCCCTACATGCTGGGAGGGTAACTGCTCCTGGTTTACAGATCAATGCACTGGGGTGGGGTTCACAGTCCTGCATGCTGGGAGGGTAACTGCTGCTGATTTACAGATCAATGCACTGGGGTGGTGTACACAGTCCTACATGCTGGGAGGGTAACTGCTCCTGGTTTACAGATCAATGCACTGGGGTGGGGTTCACAGTTCTACATGAGGGAAGGGTAACTGCTACTGGTTACAAATTGGTGATCACTGCACAGCTCCCTGTGCTGGACAGATATCTAATTCGGATTTATCGATCAGTGCACGGGTGTGGTCTCCACTGCTTCCCACTCTGAACAGTCAGGAGGCTGGAGGAACACAGCAAACCAGGCAGCATCAGGGGGAGTGGAATTTGACATTTCCGGTGCAAACCTTCTTCAGGACTCCTCCAGAATTGTTACTCCCGAAACGTCGACTTCTCCAACTCAAGATGCTGCCTGGCCTGCTGTGTTCTTCCAGCCTCCTGCCTGTCTACTTTGGATTCCAACATCAGTAGGGTTTTTTTGTCTCTTTAGTTCCCATTCCTTTGATTGGACCCTCCGTCTCTCACCCCATTAATGTAACAGTGTGCCCATGTACAGAACATCATTTTGGTGAATACCGACTGTCCTGGCAGCAGCCACAGCCTCTTCATTCCGATGCAGGCAGCCATTCCCATTGTCCTCTCGGGTCTCCACGGAGAGAGGAATGTTGGCCTTTCAGATAAAGGCTGTCCCGTTGGTACAGGGCTCAAAGCATCCTCCCCCTCACCAAGTCCCACCACCAAACAACCACATCAAAATATCCGGTGTGCACTGAAAGCAATGGAACCACTGGGAACATCAGGGTGCAGACCATCAGAGAGATGGGGCCACACTTCCCATGTCTGGACAGGTCAGAGTGAATCCTCCGGTAAACATGGTATCACAAAGTCCTGTAATCCTTCTCCATCTTTGTAATACACAGTCTGTTATTCTTCTTGAAGAAAAAAAAATCACAGGTTCACAGTTACCCACATTATGTTCGATCTACGAAGTTGTTGTCTGTTCCTAATCCATTTACAGATTCTCTACCTCCCCTTGATAACTTCAGTTCCTCTCGTTCTTACAATCAGTTTAAATTTAGTTGGAACATGTTTTATTCCATTTCTGGAAACCATTTATAGAGTTTGTAAATAGTTGAGGTCCCAGCACTGGTCACTGTGTCACTGAAGTCGTTAATTTCGGCTAAACTGATCGAGACTGATTTCTCCCTACTTTATCCCTGCTCCTGGCTCAGTAACCCGTCCTCCCCCCCCCCCCCCCCCCCCCATATTCCTGTGCAGAAGCTTTGAAAGGCTGTATCTTCCCTCCATTTCCTCTGTAACAGGAATGAGAGATTAAAAGATGTGCTCCAATTGTTGAGTGATAGCCTCCAATGGCTGAATTGCCTCATTCTGTTCCTGTTTAAAACACTTGATGGGCTGAATAACCTGCCTCAATACAGGTGTAGTTGGGAATGGTGCAGAACAGTGTGGAACCATCAGTGAACCGCCCACTTCTGACTTTACAATGGAGGGATCACCATTGATGCTGCAGCTGCTGCAAGTCCACTGTGCCTCATAGATGGCCCGATTCCATGTGCTCGGTTCTGTAGAAGTATGTCCTACTTAACAGGAGGGAGTGCCACATAACACAGTGGGCAGGATCTTCAATATGAGGCTGAGACTTACCCTCCACCAGGACTGTGTGCTGGTTGATCCCATAGATACTGTCAGGGACGGATCCTTCTGGGAAATGGGGTTTGGTGAGAATGTTTCCCTCTTGGTGGTTCCTCCATCACTTCCCCCAGTCTGGCTGCTGTGTATGTGAAGTCCCTCCCTGCTCAGTCAGGGGTGGGCCGATGAGCACACTCTTGGTGATGGACATTAAAGTCCCACACACAGAGAACGGTCTGTGTCCTTATCACCCTCAGTGCTTCCTCTGATTTGTTTCCAACATCGAGAGGAACCGAGTTATCACCGAGGGTAGGGATGAGGGCAGGAGATGACCGTCCTCAGCGATTTCTTTAACCATCTGTGACCTGTTACCATGAGCCTTCCCGCGTTCGGGAATTAATGTTCTGGAATTACAGGGTGACTCCTTCCCTGACTGCATCCCAGGGTGTCCCCACCGCTAGTGGGTCTGCCCTACCGGTGGGACAGGATATACCCAGGGGTGGTGATGGAACTTCATGAAACATGACCCATCAGTCCTGGTACCGTGAGAATGACGGTGTCAGACTGTTTCCTGGTTGGGAGTGTTGTGCTGGAAAAGCACAGCAGGTCAGGCAGCATCCGAGGTGCAGGGGAATGCAGGCATAATCCCTTAACCAGGAATGAGGCTTGTGGGCCGAGAAGCTGAGAGGTAAATGGGAGGGGCCTAGGGCTGGGGTTGGGGTTGGGGCTGGGTGAAGGGAGCTGGGAATGTGATCGTTAGATGAGATTAGATTAGATTACATTACAGTGTGGAAACAGGCCCTTCGGCCCAACAAGTCCACACCGACCCGCCGAAGCGCAACCCACCCATACCCCTTACCTAACACTACGGGCAATTTAGCATGACCAATTCACCTGACCTGCACATCTTTGGACTGTGGGAGGAAACCAGAGCACCCGGAGGAAACCCACGCAGACACGGGGAGAACGTGCAAACTCCACACAGTCAGTCACCTGAGGCGGGAATTGAACCCATGTCTCAGGCGCTGTGAGGCAGCAGTGCTAACCACTGTGCCACCGTGCCGCCCAATGAGGGTGGGTGAGAGGTGATAGGTCAGAACGGAGGGTGGAGTGGATGGGGGGGAAGGGTGATGGACACGTCAAGGTGTTCCAGAAACGCTCTGTCCCCGACATTCTATAACTGACATTCTCCGGAACGTTCTGTCCCTGACATTGTTTGTGAACGGCCGGACGTCAGTGAATTGAACAAACGATAAGATCCCGAGCGAAGTGATCCCGTTCCAGGGAGAAGGAGGCACTTATCCGAAGGCCCCTCAGGCAGTTAAAGGGGTGAATACGTTTTCCCTGCATTTACATTTCTCCACGACACAGGATCGACCACAATTTTGACCAAAATACAGAAATTTCCAAACTCCGTTTGGCATCAGGAAACTTGGAGAGAATCCTTCAGGACAGGAACGTTTCCACCATCCGTATTAGGAAATGGGAAGGAGTGACCTGTGTTTGCTCTCGAGTGATCGAGTGTGTGGGAATGTTCGAGAAACCATCTGTCCTTAAGGATGTGTCTCTGTGTGTTTGGAG